>NC_050460.1:883969-1062085 GCF_903995425.1 Onychomys torridus | reverse complement strand
GGGAGCCAAAAGTTGGATAGCTTCTCCTTGACCTTTCTTGCTTGGATGATCTGGCATAACTGCACCCATTGACTTGAAAAACAATCATTCCTGAAAAAACCACAAAATGTACTTTTAGATTAACTTCCTGGAGTATGTTTGATTGATCAGTTGTTCAAGCATTGGTCCAAAGAGACTTCTCCCTAACCTTTTCTAATTGATTGATCAGTTGCTCAAGCATTGGACCAAAGAGACCTCACCCTAACCCTTTTCTAATTGATTGATCAGTTGCTCAAGCATTGGACCAAAGAGACCTCTCCCTAACCCTTTTCTAATTGATTGATCGGTTGCTCAAGCACTGGACCAAAGAGACCTCATCCTGACCCTTTTCTAACAATTTTTTCATCTCCCTCCCTTCCCCTCATATCCACCAGTATATAAGCTTGCTTCCCTTTGCAATAAATGAGACCTTGACACGACTCAGACTGACTCTGTCTTTCTTTATGCGCTTGGTCTCCTTCCTCTCTTGCCCCCATTTGTCTTTCAGGAGGTGCCTCCTCGGGTCCAACCTAATAACCTGGCCTGCAGGATCGGTCAGGTCCTCTCTCAGCTCTGCCTTGTTAGGTGTGACAGTTACCAAAGCCTCAAAGAGGGTGCTACTTCCAGGTCAAAGCTGGATCTGCTACCCACTATAGTGGGCTGGACTACTAATCTTTAACGCTCATCTCTGGTGACCTACTTCCTCCAGTGAGGCTCTGCCTCCAAAAGGTTGTGAAACCTTCCAGTGACACAAGCTAAGGACTGAGTGTCCCAACACATAAGCCTATAGGAGACATTTCACATTCAAACCACAGTGCTTTTATTGGGGTGGGGGGTGGGGAGAAAGCACTTCAATGGTGCTTAGAAAATAACATATCCACATGTGGAAGAACTAAATTAAGTCCGTATTTCTCACTATGCATAAAAATCAACTCAAAATGTGTCAAGGACCTTAAAGTAAGACCTGGAACATTGAAAACATACATAAAAGACTTTCAAGACACAGGCAAGGCAAGAACTTCTTGAAAAGAACTTGAATAGCACAGGAAATAATCTCAAATATTGACAATAGGATGATATAAAGTTAAACAATAAGGAAACAGTCACCTGGGTAAAGAGACAGCCTACAATAAGGAAAAAAATTAACTACACATCAGACAGGGGATTAATACCTAGTTATATATAAGGAACTTCGAAAAACAGGTCCAGTTACTACATCGGCTAATGAAGTGTTACTGGTTTTACACATTTAGAGAGGAGCAGGAAAGGAAGTATTTAAGCATCAAAGTAATGGTGTAGCACGAATCTTAAATGGACTTACTAATAAAATCAAACCTGGAGCCAGGTATTGGGGTGAATGCTGGAATATCAGAGAAGCAGAACAAGCCATAGCTTCCTCACCTTGCCAATTCCTCAGCTGACCCTGTTTCCTCAGGCTGGAAGCCTCTGAGTCCTCATCCAAATGAATCTCAGCTGAACTGCTTCTCGAAAGCGTGAATGCTTAACCAGCCTAGTTCCTGGTTTTCATGCCGTATATACCTTTCTGCTTTCTGCCTCACTCCCTGGGATTAAAGGCTCACTTTCTGGGATTAAAAGGCTTGACTGTTTCCAATGTGGCCTTGAACTCACGGAGATCCAGGTAGATCTCTGCCTCTGGAATGCTAGGATTAAAGGTGTGAGTGCCACCATTTTCTACCCTCTGTATCTAGTGGCTGTTCTGTTCTCTAACCCCAGATAAGTTTATTAGGGTATACAATATTTTGGGGAACACAATAACACCACATTAATGGGGGAAAAAAGAAGGAAAGGGGAGAGAAGGAAGGAGAGAGGGAGGAAGAGAAGATAGAATTGAGTTTGAGAATAGCGTGAGAAACAGAAAATCGTGTCTCAAAGAAAAACGATTATTTTTCCCTATAATTTTGAGTATTAAATAAGATACTGTATTCTAGGGGTACAGTAAAGAAACTGCTGACATGACTGTCCCATTAGTGAGAAGGTTTTATTGTGACTAAGAGAAAGAATATATCCAGATGTATATGGAAGAATCCAGAGAAGAGAAAGAAGTAGACCAGACACAGCCAGGGCTAGGGAAGCAGGAGAGCAGGAGGGAATAGTGGAGACGGCCAGACATTGAGCATAGTGAGAGACTTGAGAGATCTTGGTGGAGATCAATCATTTGTATTATAAGGACAAGTAGCTTTGGAGACAAGACTTCTTTGGAGGATAGAAAACACATTCTACAAGTCCCTGAGGAATGCTGGGTTTTATCTAACCACCAGAAATCCTCTGTGGTCCAGCTTTAGATCATTTGTGAAAATATGGACTTCTGAAGACCTAACAGATATGTGTTAAAAATTATGTGTGTGGTTACTATGGGTAGCACCATCTCATGGATATGACATTTCTGATCAGCACTGCTAACTGTTCCTAGTACAGGCATTGGCTGTCAGTCACTATAATTCAACACTTGCAGTACTCTGCTCTTGATTCCAATTGGCCAGTCTCTGAACATCTCTCTCCCTTCTATTAATGCTCTCTTCACCCATTCTTTGTTATATATACCTCCAATCCCACAAATGTTCTTTCTACTTATTTATTACACTACAGATCTCTCTATTTTTTTTTAAAGTTAATGCCAAGTCTAATTTACTTTGGTTGAGCCCCAAAGTGACTATGTATTGAAAAAAAAAAAGTCAATCCATTTTCTAGCAGGGGAAGGGGATAGAGATAAGTTTAGATTTATTTTACCCCAACTGTTTTACCTTTAATTTTTTTTATTTTTAAATTATGATTGCTCTTTGTCTGACAAGTGTATGAAGAAATAGTGGGACATGAACTAATAATGCAGAGAATACTGTATAGTGTGATGAAGGAATACTCAAATGTTGAGTGGCCACAGAGAATACTTAATGAATGATTCATGGGTATGGGGAATTTCTTATGCCTTTCCCCAATTTGATGGGTCATTTGAAATGTGAACCTTTTATTCATTCATATAGGAACTGGTTTTCAACTGTCACTTGTAACAGACTATAACCCTTAGACTTTGAGACAAAACCAACCCAGAAACTCATAGAAATGTATTTTAAGCTTCATAACAGGGCTGTTATGAGGAACAGGTAGAAAATTTAATGTGTGAGTTTTACATACTGATAGATATAACTGACACTTAAAAAAATTTTAAAAAGCTTGATGATCCAGAGCTAGAGAGATGACTCTGTGGAGATGTGACACCAGCCCTAACTTGATGGCACTGTGTTTTTGATGCCCAGAAATGAACTGCTCTATCAGTCATTAAAGTGCTCAGACCTGAGTAATAAATTACACATGTCCCCTGTGATGACTAAAGAATCTTGATATGGAGCCAGGCATCCCTTATGGGCCATAGACCTTTTGCTCTGGACTGCCTGGGAGATCCTAGTGGCCTGCAGGAGAGATAAGAATAGGATAATGGACTGAGAGGTATTAATAGCTGCCTTTGCATCTGTAAAGCTTGCTCACTACTGTGGGAAAGGGATGAAATGGTATTTTTATTACTATATAGAAGGAAGGAAAGAAACAACTGGAGAAAGTAAAATAAATTTCCTGCCCAGTTGTGGATTCCATAGATAGTTCTAATACACACCTTTTCTAGTGTCCACTTTTAAAGCCCACCCTAATTCCCCTTCCACATAGCATGCTGTCTGGCTCTAAGGCTGCCATCCTTCTGCTAGCAGTAAGGATAAATTCATTTAATCTAAATTTTAATTGAGCCTAAATGTTGGATCTCGCCGTAAAAAAATCAGTCCGCACATGTCCATCCTCTTTAGCATCTGCTGCCACAGGCCCAGCCCAGTGCTGCCTAGGCTCACCCAATGCACACGGTCACAGACTTGTAAGCACTCAGTAACCTCCCATTTCTCTTTGCCTTCTCAAGTGGTTGCCAGGAATTTTATAGAATTAACTCACTATTGTAGCTAGAGTTTTCCTGGTTCTTCCTGGCCCACAGTCAGGACCATAGCTGCTCAGATCCAACCAAATAAACACACAGAGATTTATATTACTTATAAACTGTATGGCTGTGGCAGGCTTTTGCTAACTGTTCTTATATCTTAAATCAACCCATTTCTATTAATCTATAACTTGCCATGTGGCTTGTGGCTTACCAGTATCTTAACATGTTGCTTCTCATCTTAGCTGCTGGCAATGTCTCACTGCCTCAGCCTTCCACATCTCAGAATTCTCCTCTCTGCTTGTCCCACCTATACTTCCTGCCTGGCTACTGGCCAATCAGTGTAAGAGTTTTGTCGTCAATTATGTCATCATCCTGGGATGCGGGCCAGCCTAAAAAGCGGGTGGACCCTCTGTGCCCCCCTTCCCCCTTCTCTCTTCCCTCCATGAGGTCTCTGTCCCTCTCTGTCTCTCTCTCCCTCTCTCCCCTCTCTCTCTCCCTCTCTCTCCCAATAAAGCTCTAGAAAGGTAACCATGGCTTGTGATTCTTCTGCCAGAACGCTCCTCCAGTGGTGGCCAGCCATGAGCAGTGACGCTTTAACCAACAATCAGCATTTTATTTATACAGAGCAATATCCACAGCACACTATTTCAACACCAAATACAACATTTTTCCTCCTTTTGTCTAATAGGTTTCTCTTTTGTCAAGTCTGCTTCATGTAAGGAAGACAGGAGAACAAAGAAGCAACATTTTCTCAAGCTCAGAAAGACTCCAGAATAGCTATCCAGGACAAGAGTGGGAGGATAGTTTGTTGGTTAAATCGGTGCTGTTGGTGGCTGGCCACCACTTGCGGCGGCCAGCTGGAGGGGTGTGCTGGTTGGCAGAAGAATCACAAGCTATGCTTACCTTTCTAGACCTTTATTGAGAGAGAGGGAGAGAGAGAGAAAAAGGGACATAGAGAGACACAGAGAGAGAGAGAGACCTTGTGGAGGGGAGAGGGGAGAGAGAAGAGGGAAGGAGGAAGGGGTGCAGAGAGGGCCCACCCGCTTTTTAGGCTGGCCCGTGTCCCAGGATTATGACATAATTAAGGACAAAAGTCTTACATATTTGAGTGCTGTCTAGTCAGGAAAAGGGAGGGACAGCCATGGGAGACAGAAACAGGAACAATACATATCCAGGAACAACAAAAATATCCAGGAAGATATGACTTCTGTAGGAAAGCACGGGTTTGTTAATAAAAAATATATAAAAAAGAAAAAGGAAAATGGTACATCTGGGACTGGAAGAAAGGTCAAAAGTAGAATGGATATACAAGCCTAGACACCATGAGGGGGAAGCTGAAGCATGTTCAGCTGCTGCAGTGGCTTTCAGTGACAGAAACGCTGAGGCCTATACTTCTTAGCCTCTGCTGCAGGACTTTGTAGGAACAGAATCCGAGGGCTGTGTTGGTGGATGAATGAACAAATGAACCAGTGGGAAGGTTGTCCTTTCTGTGTAGCATTTCCATGTGGCATCTCTGGTATAGCAGTTCTTACAAGGTAAAAGTAAAACCTAGTCTGTGTTGGGAAACTTGAATGCCATGATCACATCTCACATAGGTGCCTAGGGACCTAGAACAGAGGTGAACAACTCTGACTGGAGGGTAGACTCCCTTTGGGAGATTTCCAACCAATCAGTCTGAATCTCGAGTGCTGGCACTCAGCAATAACTTTTGTTGCTAAATTTCATCTGTAGCGATAACACCCGCGCTACCACCATTCACCAAGTCCGAGCAAGGAGCTGTGGATGGAAAAACAGAGACAAAAGACAACAGATCATTCGTGTCAGCAAAATATCAAATGCTGTTTATTGAAAGAGGGAGGAAACCTTAAATACAGGCTTATAGCAAAATGGGAGAACCCCTGGAGGGCAGAAGTTTGCTACTATTGTTTACAATCTTACATCTAAGCTGTTAATGCCCAAATGCAGGGCACACAAACAAGGAACTTCCCTTAAGCATTCAGGAGGGTGGAGACTGGCAGGGAATCAGCCTGGGGAGGACATAAAGATCAAGGTCAGCAAGCAGCAGTTACCCAAATTGGGAGGCCAGGGCCCTACATTCATCCTCTAAGCAGCACTGTGAATGAAGAGAATACAGAGAGTACACTGTCATATTTGAATGTTTTCCTTTATAAACGTAATCCCAGTCATAAACGTGGTCAAACAGCCTTGAAGAAATAAAAAACATCTTTTCTGATATTCTTCAGCTATTCAGTACAAAACTGGGAAGCAGTCTAACAGGAGCCAAGGCAAGTCTTCATCACTCTAGCATCTTGGCAGTGAAGACTGGATGACAGACTGGAACCAGAACATGACATGCATCGCATCACAGCACTACATAAATATGCTTTACATCCAAAGGAACAAAACAGGTTACAAACTGGACAGTTTATTAGGCAAAACTGGCAAGCAACATTTAAAATCGGTTTTCAAGCCTTTGTAACTATTAAAACAAATATAAAATGAGCTCTTAGCAATTATGGATGTGACTTCTATCTCCAACTATTTGTTAAAACTTGATATTTGTGGTGATATTTTATCTGTGCACCCCAATAAAGCTTATCTAAGGATTAGTGGGGGAAAGCCGGCCACTATATTAAACATAGAAGTCAGGCAATGGTAGCACACACCTTTAATTCTAGCATTTGGGAGCCAGGCATGGTGGCACACACCTTTATTTCCCAGCACTAGTTACCCATAGAGGTCTGGAGGTCTATACAGACAGACAGGAAGTGACAGAGCTGGGCAGAAAGAGGAAGTGATGTAGCTGAGCAGTGAGAAGAAGTGAGATGGCAGGGCACAGAAAGGATATAGGTATGAATATACAGGAAGTGGCTTTCTTTGGCTGAGGATTTCCAAGAGGTAAGAATGTGGCTAGCTTCTTTCTGCTTCTGATCTCTCCGTTTCTCCCCAATATATGGCTCTGGGTTTGTTTTTGTTTTTTTTTTAATTAATATGACTATTTAGCAATTAATATTACAGATATTATACTCACATCTTATGTAGCTAAAATGTCCACTGAGAAAGAGGTTTGCTCAGTGGCCCATGTCTTATTTCAAAGCCTGATTCCTACTTAACACTGTTCTTGCACAGGACCTGAGTTCAGCTCCCAGCACCTGTATCAGAAAGTTTAGTCACCTGTATCTCCAGCCCCATGAGAATCTAACACTCTGGCCTCCCCAGGTATCTATATCTCCCTGGGCTTGTTCTCTCTCTCTCTCTCTCTCTCTCTCTCTCTCTCTCTCTCTCTCTCTCTCTCTCCTGCTCTGTTTCTCTCCCTTGCCCTCCCTCTCTCTCTTCCTTCATCCTCCCTCCCTCTGCCTCCATCTCCCTTCCTCCCTCCCTCTGCCTGTCTCCCCCCTCTCTCCATCTCCCTCCTGCTGTAGGATGGTCTGTATGTCAAATGTGTTGCTCTGATTGGTTAATAAATAAACCTTCTCAGTACAAAACTCAGTAGCCAGGCAGGAAGTATGGGCAGGACAAGCAGAGAAGAGAATTCTGGGAAGTAGAAGGCTGAGGCAGAGAGATGCTGCTAACCACCATGATGAGAAGCAACATGTTAAGATAACTGTAAGCCACAAGCCACGTGTCAACTTATAGATTAATAGAAATGGGTTGATTTAAGATATATGGAACAGTTAGCAAGAAGCCTGCCATGGCCATACAGTTTATAAGTTATATAAATCTCTGTGTGTTTACTTGGTTGGGTCTGAGTGGCTGTGGGACTGGTGGGTGAGAGACTTGTCCTGACTGTGAGCCAGGCAGGACCAGAAAAACTCTAGCTATACCCTCCCTGTCTCCATTCTCCCTCCTCCTCTCTCTTTCTGTCTCTTACACACACACACACACACACACACACACACACACACACACACACAAATAGAGGAATTATTTATTTAATTTTGGTCATGGTTTCAGAGAGTTCTATTCAGGTTTCGTTGGCCCCTCAAACTTGGGCAGGACATTGTGCTAACTGCAGCATACAGCACCTCACGTCAGGTAGACAGGAAGCAGAGAGACAGAATCCAAGAGGGCAAGGAAAGATGTAACCCCAACACATATCCCCAGTGACTCATGTTCTCCAATGAGGCTCCCCACCTTTCACTTTCAATAATACCATCAATTATCATATTTTAAAAATATATAAAACATTATAGGTATTTCTGGTGAATGCATCAAGTGGTTAATACTGTCATCTTGTCTGAGCACTCATGATCTAATCATCTCAGGAAACACTCTTGCAGTCACAGCCAGAGTTAGGCTTTATTAGTCTTCTGGGCATTCTGTAATCCAATAAAGTTGATAGTAAAAGCTAGCCCTCACAAGCAGTGTGTCTACTGTGTGTCATTTGAAAAGCCCCTGGATGCCAAAGTTTAGGCAGCACACTATAGAAAAAGAACAGTGAACTTGGCAAGTGCTCAAAACTGGCTAAAGGAGAATGAGAAAAGGACTGTATCCTCCATGTGAGCCAGAGATTTGTGACATTAAAGATAGAAGTTTCAAGATGACAGATGATCAAAGGCATCTTTTGGTCAGAGAGCAGAGTAGGGTTCTCTATGTAGGCATATGGCTTGCTTCTGGGGAACAAATGAAGAGATGGAGCCACCTGTGGGCTTCCTGGGTGAGTGTAGTATTTGATCATCTGCTTGACTTCTTTCTGTCTGCATGCGGCCATCCAGCAGTGAGAGCTCACATGGAGGCTGTTATTACCCATAATTTGTTCCTACACTGCTGCTGGGAGCATTTTTTTTTCTTTAATTAAATCCCTTAGGTAAAAGGATCTTTCCAAGTTGAGAAACTTCTGGAATGTTCTACCAAAGTAAGCAGATTAGAGAGTGGGGGGAAAGTAGGGCCAGCCAATTATTTGTTAAGGGAGTAGGAAGCAAGAGCTATTCTTTTTAAAAGATTGTCAATCAGGGTGTAAAACATTCCTAATAGTCATTGGCATTGTCTTCTTTACAAAGTCTTTGAAGAGAGAATCAATGAGCTTCATTGCAGAACAAAGACAAGGGGTTCTCAGACTGTCACAGAGAGAAAAGCTGCCATTCATTAGTGTGAGGCTGAGCATTTTCCTCATATCAAAGTCAGTGTGCATGCTCTTGTCTTTACAGTCCTTTACTTAGTTTGCCTGTCTACTTTACCATTATTAACTAAATGGAAGTTCAGCAGAAATAAAGAATACTTGTCTATAATTTGTTCTTTACCACTCATCTTTTATCCCAGAAAATTAATCCTGGGTTGAATTTCTTCCTATTATCCACAATTATCATTAATGAAATTTACTTTCCATGTATATGTATACAATGCTACTTGATCAAGCTGCGTTGCCAGTTCTGGTAAATAACTACATGTCTGTGTCCTGCAAGACTTCCAAATTCAGGTGATTGATGCTTTTCAGGGATGAGTTGCATCTTGCTGACTTCCCAAATGCCTGTCTACCTTTCACTCTTTCTCCTTCTAATTACAGTTATTAATTTCTGTCAGTATTAAAGAGGATTTATTCAAAGAAGTCAGCAGCTGCCTCGACTCTTGGAGTCCTAGTGGAAGTGGTTCTACCTGTTACCCTACAGCAAAGGATCCACAGGACAAACCAGGAGAAAGAAGAGGAAATGCACACTGACTCCATAAGATAAAATATCCCATGTAATATTAATGTCTCACAATTTTCTTTCTCAGCCAGGAAGAAGAGTAATATAAGTAATAAAAGCTAAGATCCCTGAATAGTGATGTGAGATTGGAATTTTCCTAACTTCATCTTTGTTTGGTTTGGTTTAGGTCTGAGTTTTTGTGACTATCAAGCCAGGCTAAATTAGCCTGGAATTCCCTATGTAGTCAGGTATACCTCCAAGTTTTGCTCTAACTGTTCTCTTGAGCCGAGATGATGGTTTTCTCCAAACACTGGGCTGGCAGTTGACTAAACCTTTCATAAGTTACCTTAGTTTTAGAAGGGACATGGTGCTACAGACCTGTAATCCCAGCATTCAGGGGGTCAAAGCAGGAAGATTACAAAATCAAGGCCAGTCTGATAAATAGCAAGATTGCATCTTCGGATAATGAATTAACATAAAATTAAAATACAATCATGCATTTCATTAGTCTATATCAAACAATATTACATTGTGCTTCATATAACACAAGGCCAGGACTTCATTCCATTACAGTTCTAAATCAAGTTTTGGGTGTCTGATTGAGAAATTTTTTGCTGTACAAAACACACTGGAAGAGGGCTATAGAGATAATTCTGTAGTTAGAGCACTGTTAGCTCTTTCAGAGCACTGGTTTGTTTCTCAACACTCACATGGTGGCTCACAGCCATCCATAACTCCAGTTTCAAGTTTCAGTGCTTTCTGATATCCACAGATACCAGGTACACACATGATCCATGAATATACATGCAGAAAAAGCACCCATAAAAGAAAACTTTTAAAAGTCTAAAATTTTAAAAATGCGAAACCATGATGGGAGGTAGACAGAAAAGAATGCTATGTGCTTACAGGGCAGAGGAGCAGAGACAGGCAGACCATTCCCACCAAGGCCTTTTGCCATGCTACCAGTCCATTCATGAAGGCCCTATTACCCCCACAACCTAATCCTCCCTGAAGAGAGGAAAACAAGGCATAAATGGATGAAGAGTTTCTCAAAAGTAATACAGGAAACAGACAAGCTGTGATAGATACTAGGTAACTCAAAGATTTTGTGATGAAATCCTTAAAAATATTCATGGCACTCACTGGCAAACTTACCATCCTAGGACATCTCTCCTTCGAAATGTACATGTTTTCTATCAAATGAGTGGATTCTGATTTTAGCAAATCAATGAGGAATTGCCCACATCACAAAATTCTCATTGTAAATAGTCCAAATGGCTTTTATTTTTTTTCTACAGCTGAGTTTTGTATAAATGGCAGGAGAGGCCCTGGTGGGTTTGAGCTAATGTGTCCCATGGCAGGTGAGGGAGACACACCATGCAGACATGGCAGAAGGTGGCCAAGGGGGAATGGTAGAAAGCTACTCACACCATGCAGACACAACACCCATGTGGAAAGTTTTATTGGGGGGTAGGGAGAAGGGAAGAGAGGGAAAGGGGGTGGATATTGAGAGAAAGAGAAAGAAAAAAGGGAAGAATGGGAGAGAGGAGGTGTGCACTACCTCATGGCAGGAGAGAACATGGGAGAGAGAGAGAGAGAGAGAGAGAGAGAGAGAGAGAGAGAGAGAGAGAGAGAGAAGGGAGAGAAGCTTTCTCTTAAAGAGGACTTTATGTGAGATGACATTGTCAGGATGCTGGATGGGGTCCCCAGAGGGCAGATCTGAATGCTAACACTGAGTTCTCTGAAGTATTGAGTTATCTGTAATGCCTTTGGTTCCTTTTTTCAATGAGGGCCACTAATCTCCAGGAGTAAGCCACATGCCCACCTTTTAATTGTTATGAGATATCATGTATTTGGTCTGTTGAAACAAAAATATGTAACCTCTGATGGGCAGGCTGTTATCAATGGAAAAACAGCAGATGTTAATGTTTGCTGGACATCTAGTCCACACTCAGTATTGTGATAAATGCTTTGGGAACACCTAAAATACATGCAAAGGTCCTTATTGTTAACCCCAGTTGTGGGGACCCCCAAAAGACCACCACAGAGACTGAATCCCATATGTAAAAGCAAAGAGCCTTTATTTCAAGCTTAAGATTGGTCTCTCTGTCTGTCTGATACAGCAGTGAAAGCAGAGAGCACCAAGCCTAAGTGGGGTAGGGTTTTTATCATAGTAAAGTTTGGAGGTGAGGGGATTTCCAGGGTTCAGGACCTTGGTTGGCTGACATTTGTCTAGGAGTATCTTGGTAAAGTGGGTATAGGTGTGTGCTGGGCTCAGGCATCTGGCAGTCTCTATTATGGTTAGAATGTTAGGTATTTTCTCTGGAACATTATTTTCTCCAGGGATGCTGATTGGCCCACTCTTGGTTAGTGTCAGTTTATAGCTTTTCCTGAGGACCAGGTGGTACCTGCCAGTAAGCCTGTCATTGCAGCTTTGTGGTCAATCTGTTTTGGGACCCCCACACTTACCTTTGACAATTCACAACCTAACTGGAAAAATCAAACCCATACCTATGAAATAATTCTTTGTTAATTTGTTTGAATTTGGTTTTGGCACAGAGTTCTGCTATGTAGCACAGGAAAGCCTCAAATCTGTAATCCTCCTGCCTTAGCCTCATGAGAACTCAGATTATAGACATGCAGCATCACAACTACACTGAAATAATGAGGATCATGTAAAAGAAATTATGCTGTGACAAAGGTGCTGAAAATAAAAATAGTGAATTTGTGTATTCCTACAATGACTCAAACAGTAATTCAACACCTGTCAGATCACGTGAGGTTTTGTTTGAATTTACTATGGACTCCATCCTCAAGTTTAGATGTTTATAATGAATACAGGAAAAATAAGTACCTAGAAACAAAAATAAAATAGTAATAGAAGGTAGAACAGCAGTTCTCAACTTGTGGGTTATGACCCTTTTGGAGAATCACATATCAGATATTTACATTATGATTCATAACAGTAGCAAAACTACAGTTAGGAAACAGCAACAAAATAATTTTTTTGTGATTGGGGTCATCACACGATGAGGAACTGTATTAAAGTGTTATAGCATTAGGAAGGTTGAAAACTACTAAGGTAGAATTGAGGTGCTCAACATAGAAAATCAAAGTTTTCATGAAAGAGATTCTAAATAATCCAATTTGGAAAGCTAGGGAGCTATTATGAAGACAGAGTATAGAGAGAGGCTTCCAATGAAAATTACACAGGCATGCATGTGGAAACACACATGAGTGCAATTTTAAAACATAAGGGGAAAGGTATCACATTGCAACTGGTTATTATGGGTGTTGAAGTTCAGGGGCTTTCTGTTTACTCTTCATATTCCTACATTTTCATGTAGTAAGCAACAGGATGGTGTCCACGGTTTCTTTATAAGCCACTTTGTTCACTTTCAAAGCACTTATAATTTGGTGAAGAAATATGATGGTTGGTAGAACACATATATTTTTGTCTTATCCATAGCGGGATGAGGTACCATGGGATATGCCCTATGTGATTTCCTTCACCATCTGGAGTTGAGCAATGGACAGCTGTCAGTGTTATCACTGATGTGGTGTTCAGGAACTGACCTCTAGGTAGACTCTTCAGGAAATGCAATACTGAGGACATTCCAGACCTGCTTTCTGCTGTCTTGATTTTTTCAGGGGCCATTTACTCTTCCCCTATTACATTATTAGTAGACTAACAAAAACTTTAGGTGACCTGTTTTGTCTGTCCAGGTACCTGTGAAAATAAGACAAAATTTGCAGGCTGCTAATATGCACCAAGGTGGAAAAATAATGTAATGGTGTGGATGGGAAACACCACCCCTTCTTAAACTCAAGTGTTTGAATACCTATGCTCCAGTTGGTGGTGCTATTTGGAAAGGTTGTAGAACCTTTAGTGGGTGAGCCTTGCTGGAGGACATGTGTAACTGGGAATATGCCTTGAGATTTCATAGTTTGCTCCCACTTAATTCTAACACTGTGCCCTGTGAATGAAATGTGATTAGCAGTTGCCTTCTGCTACTGCTGTCATGCCTCCCTGGCCATGATGAGCTGTATTCCCTCAAACTGAAGCCAAATACAAGCTTTCCCTCATTGAAGTTAATTCTTTTCAAGTATCTTTTCATAGTAATGAAATAAATTACTAATATAGATGAGATGTATTTTTTAAATATTTATTTATTTATTATGTATACAGTGTTCTGTCTGCATGTATGCTTACAGGTCAGAAGAGGGCACCAGATCTCATTACAGATGGTTGTGAGCCACCATGTGGTTGCTGGGAACTGAACTCAGAACCTCTGGAAGAGCAGACAGTGCTCTTAACCACTGAGCCATCTCTCCAGCCCTAGATGAGATGTATTTAAGGTGATTCACTATAAAGCCAGTCAGTAAGCCACAAATAGTCACCCAACTGCTAACACTTTAAGACAAGGTACCCTGGAAGCTGACTTAGGATTGCTCATCAAAAGGAATTTGCTTCTTTGTCCATCTGTTATCACTCATTCAGCCAAGGTTTACCCACAAGGAATGTTCTGTGGTCTCTTTTGGAAGTTGTACAGGAAGCCAGGACCCACACTCAGGGGCATGAATTAGTTCTATGTATAGCAGAAAAGAAAGGTACTGGTTTCATAGAGGCTACTGAGTCTGGTCTGCACACATACCATAGTGAGACTCATGAACATATTCTGTCGGAAGAAGCTCTCTAGGTGTCAGCTACTATAGCAGTAACGCCCACACTACCACCACCCATTCACCATGTCCGAGCAAGGGGCTGAGGATTAAAGAACACAGACAAGACAGCGGGTCATTTGTCTCAGCAGAATGCCTAATGCGGTTTATTGAAGGAGGGAGTAAACCTTAAATACAGGCTTACAGCTCAGAAGAGCAGAAGTTCACTACAGATGTTTTACATACTAGCATCCTAGCTGTTTACACCAAATGGAGGATACACAAACAAGGAACCTCTGGTGAGCTATTTTAGGAGGAAGGAAACTGTGGGCCATTTACCCACCAACCCCACAGCTCCCCAGAGTTTTCTTGAGTGTGAGCAGCAGGAAATATTAGATAGAAGGATTTAGATTGTGGAGATAAACAGATAGAAAATAAAAGGTAGCCTCCAGAGGGCCTGGAACCTTTTCCAAAGGGCCCTGTCTCTACTGTAGGGTATTTATAGAGACGCCAAGGGGTGGGAGCAAAAGACCTCCTCCCCCAGCACAGCCAAGTGCAGACAATTTCAGACACCTGCATTCAGGTCCGTGGCCCTAATCATCCTCTATGCGGACCTGCTGGGTAAAGCCATGAGGGACCCGAAAACGGGCTCCCACAGGAAACCGGCAGGGAATTAGCATAGGGAGGACATCTGGTCAAAGTCAGTAAGCAGGGCAACAGCTACCCAAGGAATGGGGGCAAGGGGGTGGGGGAAACACGCTACAAGGTTTTCCATGATTTAGTGGCTAGAGCCATATAGGTATGTCTGAGGGAACCTGAGGCATTATTTAAAATGTGTTCAGTCCAGCTCTTTCCTTAGCAAGGCTACACTCTGGAAAAGTAATGTAGGCAAAAGGAGAGAGAGTCTGTGTAGCCTTAGCCTAAATGGATATGTCTGCTTCTCCGGCTCACAGATGTTGGGTTGGATGTGGAAACTGTGCTCTGGATTTCATTCATCCTTTTGGATCTTATGAACTCTGAAAGGCATGGTTTTTGATGTTCAGGTACGTTTTCATCTTTTAGATAAGGGATAGGTTTGGAGCTGTTTTCCTAAGAAGATTGGAGAGGTGGGCAAGAACACACACAGGCCCTTGAGGTCTCGGCTCAAACCTCCACACACCATCCCTTCAGTCAATATCCCAATAGCCAAAGCACAGCACACAGCCATACCCAAAGTCAAAGTTAAGAACTTTGATTTGCCAAGAGGCTACTACTATAGGGTATGAATATAAACAAAGATGAAACACTAAAATTAACAATATGCTGGCTCAAATTTGAGATTGGGAGAAGGAAAATAGAGATATATAAAACAAAGGCTAGCAGAGACATAAAAGTTGATAAATGTTTGATTCATTAGGATATAGCTGATGATACAGAAGATCCTATGTTACATTATGTGTTGTTTGTGTATGGTAATAGAGGTTGCCAAAGATAACCTCATTAGAGCAGAGGAGGAGAGGGCTGAATGAGGACTAAGGAAGTAGTCACAGGGTTAGTAGAGGAGCTGGAGGCTTGCTTTAAGGGAAGATGTCACATTTACTACTAGTAATAATCACATTTTTATTGGAGTGGATGAAATAGATCAGTGGGCAAAGGAGCTTTCTGCCAAGACAGACAACATAAGTTCAGTTCCATGTGGTAGAATGTGAAAGGTGACTCTTACAAGTTGCTCTCTGAACTCCATATACACACTATGTGGCACACATGCATGCATACACAAACACACACACACACACACACACACACACACACACACACACACACACACATGAGCATTAGTCTAAAGCCTTTCACTTGAATATTCTTAAGTTCATCACACCATTATCCTCATTGTATGGCCCAGAAATGGAACCAGATAGAATGTAAATAAATTATACAAATCCACCCAATGACTGAGGCATCTTGATTCCAGTACCACAATCTGTGTAGTGAGAGTGCAGAAGACAGCATTTAATTCTCCAAATGATAAAAGACGGCTCTGTGGACATCATGGAATTCGCCTCAAGTTCATGCAACGTGTGTCAGAGGCAGGAAATGAGCCATGGTCTTTCAACCCCATGGTTCTTGAATTGGCCTACTATAGCCAATGTGGTGAATGTAGTAATGATCCTTCCACACCTGCGCTCACAAAAGCACTCGGCCTAGAGCATGTGTTATGCACCAAAGCTTGAACAAGCCATATATCATTTTTCACCTAGCATTTAGCAAATGATGCTTAAGAAAATCAGAGAAGAAAGAAACAGGTGATTTTACTTTCTGATAGATATAGATTTCACACACAAATAACAAAGGGCTATTATACACTAGCCAGGCCACTGGAATTCATAAGAAATCAGGCATGGCTTTGCAACCAAATGCAGTTCAGTCTTACTCCTTATGTACACATGAGAATCACCTACATGATAGAGCTTTCACAGCAGAGAAACGAAATTGTTTACTTACACTAAAATTAAAAGCAGGTAAATAACACTTGGGCAAAGATTGGTAGATTCTATTTAAAAAGGGAATATTTATTGAGGAGTCTTTTATTTGTAAAATTTTCACTATGATTTCCCTATAATAATTTCCATTCAGTAATTAAGCCTTGTAATTGTTTTTTTTCTGAATGGCTTTGAGTCTACTCTGTAATTCCTTTTGCCTTTGAACTGGAAAAATATTTTCAAAGATTAAAAAATAGTTGCTGTCAATTCCTGTTCTATATTTACATTCTCCTGGTTTTTTGTTTTGTTTTGTTTTGCTTTGCTTTATTTTGTTTTTCCTTTCTGGGGTCCTGCAAAATCCAAACGTCCTTCCAGCAGCTCTGAGCTAGGAAACATCCAGAGCTTACCTACACTCTACCTGGTCTTTTCCAGGTTGTACCTTGGCTCTGGATCCTGGCTCTTGACTGATGTAGAAGCCGCAAAGCTAGCTCACTGCTCACAACAAATGCTAAAGCCATGGACCCCTAACTGGAATATTTTTAACCCCAGGCCTCATACATTACTATCTCTCTCACCTGAGACACACATGTCTTAGGGAGAGATGCCAGTCTCATCCCCAACACTTACATTACTTAGTTTTCTTCTAAAGCATTCAATGGCAGAAATCCATTTGGATTTACTCTGACCCTCTCCAAATTGTATTCCTGACTTCAAAAAACTCAATATTAGTACTCACAAACTAAGCTATCCACAAAAGTATAAACTCCAAAGTAGCAAGCATGGTAGAATGCACCATGACAGGCCGTGTTCTAAACATAGAATCTTAATTCTAAGAAGATCCTTTAAGTGATTCATTGTAAAAGTTTGAGATGCAGTGCAGCACACAGCAGCCTGTCTTCTGAGTTATTTAGATAGTTTCTCTACTTTATACCTTTCCTTACATTTTTCTTTCAATACATATCTTCCCCACTAAGTAACTTCAAAAAGAATCCAAAACACTAGCATTATCATTACTTTAACTATATGTTTCTTTGTATTCAGCTTGGAAATTTTATTGTTAATTCAAGGAGTCTTTCTGAACCCTCTCTGTCCTTTTTAGAGTTCTCTCATACTTTCCCTAGTAGACAACATCTTTGCTCCAAGTTTTGCAAGCTACCACAACATCTGGTGTTGCGGTAGCGCCCGCGCTACCACCACCCGTTTACCATGTCCGAGCCAGGGGCTGTGGATCGAAAAACAGAGACAAAAGACAGCAGGTCATTCGTGCCAGGGGATGCCGAATGCCATTTATTGAAGAAGGGAGGGAACCTTAAATACAGGCTTACAGTACAATGGAGGAACCCCAGAGGGCAGAAGTTCGCTACTGAATGGTCTACATTCTTGCATCTAAGCTGTTTACACCAAATGCAGGATACACAAAGAACTTCCCTTAAGCATTCAGGAGGGTGGAGACTGGCAGGGAATCAGCATAGGGAGGACATCAAGGTCAAGGTCAGGCAAGCAGGGCGGCAATTACCCAACTTGGGAGTTTCAGGGCCCTACAGGTCCCCCCTTTTTACTAAAAAATGAGCTTCTGATTTAGGTTGCGTGGGACGTCAGCAGGCTGCCTTACCCATCATGGAGACACTTGTCCAGGCCACACCAGTGCTCTGTCTTAGGTTGACAACAGCCCCCCAAGCATTACCTGTTAGTATTTAAGTGGCGCTAGGAACACGTCCCGAACACGGCAAGACCACAGAAGAGTTTTATTAAAGAGGATAGAGGTGACAGGCCTGTGTGAAACACACATGGGGGGAGAAAGAAAGAGACTCATGCAAGATGGCACCGGCTTTTTAAAGGTTGGGCCGCGCATGCGTACAGGAACTCCTGTGGTTACTCCACGTATGTGTGTAGACTACATGGCTGCGTGTGCGCTTTACACAACCGCGTAAGCCACAGAGTCCTGGTCCCGCGAGATGTCTGACCCTGAGATGGCTATTCTGAACTGGAAATAGTTAGGCAGTCCGCCGGGCAAGCCCAACCATGTGGACATGTAATTATCTATCATTCCTGACTCATATGTTTTAAAAAAGAAAAAAAAAATGTGGATAGATGGGTATGGGAAGCCATTTCTCTCAAATACAGCTTCAGGCTGAAGGGTGGACGTTGATTGGTTTTGGGGGGAGATGGGAAAGCCATCTCCTGAAGTTCTGGGATGAAATCCTGCAACTGTGTTCATCCTCCATGGTGTGGCTGGTCCTAGGATGAGATCCTGCAGCTGTCCATCCTCCATGGTGTGGCTGGGAACCTTCTATCTGACAAAACACTGGTGACATAAAAAGCTTAGAGAAAAGACTCATTATTATTTTGGTTTTGGAGTTGACATTTATCTGAGGCAGATCTGGCCTGTCTGGTTGGAGACATGTTAAAACTGGCTGTGATAAAATTAATTATTATGGTATTTTAGTACTCTGCTTAATTTTTTATCTGAGACAAGCCTTATTTGAGGTGGTTTATTTAAGGTACCTACTTGTTTTGTTAGTTTAGCATTTGGGATACTGAGGTGATCAGTTGCTGAGTATTGAACAATGATAGATTGTTATATCCTTACCGCCTGGATATTTTGATGGTCCCTTTTGCCTCTGGCTCTATGTGGCCCTAGTTGGGAAAGGGGTGATACCTTATTCCTCTGGAGCTTGAGTGGAAGAGAACTTTTTTTTAAATTAGGTACAAGGCAAAGATCATGGCCCTGTCTGTGTGCACATGAGAAACACAGGTGGTAACTTTGAAATGAGACAATGAGCTCTTATCTTAGTTGGAAATCCTTCTCATTAAGTAACTCTAAAAGTGCAATTAAACCTGGTGAGGTAAGTAAGGCTGTCCCACTGTTCCTGACAATAGAAAGGAGGAGTGATATCCTAAAACTCCCAGGACTGAGTCAATGGCTCTGGTGTCCAGAAGGAAAGAAACTGATCTCTTCCCTGCTGAGTTCTGGGTTCCCTGCTGTGTCTGTAGCCAAGCCTAGGTTTGCTGGAGGTCTTAGCTTGTGTACCCATGCATCTTGGCACCTGGGGGCAGTCAGCTGACTGGTTGTCTTTCTAGGCAGCACAAAGACAAGGCTGTTGATGGCCTGGCAGGGCATTCACTACCCCATGGCCTTTTTCATTTAAAACAGGGACCCAAAAGCTTTCAGGAGTCAGCGAGTGCCAGCATTTGGCAATTTTGTTTTCGGGCTTTTCTTTCCTGGAACACCTTAACCGCCACAGATGACTCTTTTGCCCGTGTGGTCAGGAGCCTTGTTCTCCAGATACTTAACTTTTATCTGGGAACAAGAGATGGATTTTACTCTGTGTCCTGAATTTTTCCTGATGATTGGTGGCTTAAGGACAGTTTTCAGAAGATCTGCCAGTAGGCAGACTGTAAACCGATCCTTTGGAAGACTTGCTTGAGGCTATAAACTGATTTTTTTTTTTTTGGCTTAGGAGCCATCCCGATTATTGCAAACTTAATTGTTTAGATCTCAGCTGCTTTTAGACCCATCTGTGGTTCTCAAGGCAGTTTGAGAATGAGTGGGTGGAGTTAAGGTAAGTTAGGGCAAGTCTTAGAAACCGCCCAAGCCCACGCATTTGAGCCCGCCCACCACCAGCGTGAAAGTCAGACAGAAAAGGTTACACGTGGCAGACACCTTAGTGGGAAAGGAAAGAAAGGATTTAGAGCTTTAGCAGAAAGCTTGGAGATGAAGCAACTTTTATTTTCCCGTTTGCTGGCTGAAGTACCTGCCACACTGTTATGTGGTCAGGTTTACCGGTACCGCAAAGCTGTTAAGCGGCCAGATTTACTGGTACCGCCCCATCCGCCAAAGTAAGTGGGTGGAATCTGTCCTCTGTGCCATGGCTGTAACTGAGTGGAAAATAAAAAAATTAAAATGACAAACCGAGATTAGACTTCAACTCAGGCGTCCTGAGAATGAAGTAAGATCTAAGATCAGCTCAAGTCCCCCCCCCCTTTCATCAAGGGATGGGAGGAGCTGCGACTGTGCTGCTGTGGGTCCACCCGGTAGACCCCAGACGCCATTTTTGCTCCAAGCAAAAATGTGCCTGCCTTGCCAGCACAGCCTGGACAACCCCCAGGATTGTCCATGGCAAACATATAGCTCAGATTTCAGCCATTAGAACAGCAGACTCACTGTAAAAAATCATGGCGGTATCAGTAGTAGAAAGCCATGCTTCTCATGGCTGGCCACCACCCGCAGTGGCCAGCTGGAGGTGCGTGCTGGTTGGCGGAAGAATCACAAGCCATGGTTACCTTTTTAGAGAGAGAAAGCTAAGATAAAGAGCAACTCTTTCTATTTGCCTGTTCACTGGCCAGAATTAGATAACTCCCGTAAAAGATTGGGATTTTTTGTTATTTTTTAAAGCATACTTGGGCCATCTCTCAGCACAGAGATGGATAAGCTTAGGAATCTTTAAGTAAGGCTGATTGAGTTGGAAGCCTTATTTCCCATGTCTGCAGCAGAGACACAAAAACAAAAAATAAACATGATCCAGAGCCAAGACCTCCCGGAGGTCTGGACAGATCTCGGGCACAAGCCGCCTTATCAGCTCCTCAGCTGATAAGCAGGGGATCCCCCGCTGTGTGAAGCAAGGTCTCCCTGGGAGGCCTTGACGCTCAGCCACCCCATCGGGTGCAAAGAACGTGCTGGCTTCATACAGCCCCCAGGACGCACCTGACGGTGGTGGTCCCTTTACGAAATATCTCAAGCTGCAGACGTGGGAGGTGGCTGAAAATCCGGGCCCGCAATGGGGGCCAGCCGCGTAGCCAGTAAAGAAAAGGGGAAAACTCACCAATCAGTAGCAGTGTTGCATGCGGATTTGTGCAAGCAGGCTAATGGAGAGTGATCTGTCATGAATGGAGCAGAGTTCCTGGTGTGTGGAGCACAGTTTCCATCCCGGTTCCTGCGTTTCCAGGCGCAAAGCGCCTGGAAGAGCCCGTTTCCTCATGGCACCAATGTTAGTATTTAAGTGGTGCTAGGAGTATGTCCCGAACACGGCAAGACCACAGAAGAGTTTTATTAAAGAGGATAGAGGTGACAGGCCTGTATGAAACACACGTGGGGGGAGAGAGAAAGAGACTCATGCAAGATGGCACCGACTTTATAAAGGTTGGGCCGTGCATGCGTACAGGAACTCCTGTGGGTACTCCACGCATGGTGCGTAGATTACATGGCTGCGTGCGTGCTTTACGAAACCACGTAAAGCCACAGAGTCCTGGTCCCGTGAGATGTCTGACCCTGAGATGGCTATTCTGAACCGGAAATAGTTAGGCGGTCCGCCAGGCAAGCCCAACTGTGTGGACATGTAATCTCTATCATTACCCATCTCTAAATACTCATTATCATACAGGCTCAACCACGTGAGCTGTAGGGTTAACTGCTGCCAAAGATCTCTAAGTGGCGCTGGGCTTGCAATCTGTATGACACAGAAAAGACCAACAGAAGTCCTAACCCACTCATAGCCAGTAGGCTAGAGGCAATTGAGCCATTCCCTTCCTTAACGAGCCTTACTGCAAATTGGAGTCCTTGTAAGATGGTATCCCAAAAGCAAATGGAACTTGAGTTTATTGAATTTATAACATTCAAAGCCAATTGAAATGTATAACTACTGAATTAAATTTATCATGCCCAATAGAATGAAAGAGTAATTAACTATGGTAGCTACTTTTGCTGCCAGGGTCTCCATTGTGCTAGCTGTAGTGAAATGGCAATCCCAGAAACAGTAGCAGCAGTGGCTGCCACTGCTATACCAGCAACAGCAGTGTCAAATTCTCTTCTGGAGCGTGTGAGCATTATCCATGTCTAACTGCCACAGTCCACTGGCATGGACAAAGCTCCAGGAACACAAACCACCAAGGCCCATTTCTTGATCCCAGCACGACTTAAGCTGGCAGCTCTGTAAAAGAACAACTAAGAACCATAAAGAAAAAAAAAAAAAAAAAGACAGACGACAGACAGAAGACAAGGAGCAGAACTAATGGTCTCATAATGGCTACATTCAGGCTCACAGATTTTAAGGTATCTTCAAAAGGGGTTAGATGAATTTCAGGAGGCCAATAAATGTTGCACAGAGCCACTCCTGAAAAGTAGGTACCATACCAGCTTGAAGAGGGTTGCAAAAAATGATAAGACTTAGCTGGTATGCTATTGTTAACAAATGAAAGTCAGTGACCTTCAGGGTTATCCTTAATCTCCAAGGTGTCTGGGTGACACATTCTCAAACATACTTGAAAGAGCAGTTACCATACATTACCTTCTGAAGAATCCAACCGAATGGCTACAGTTCCTAGGCTTATGTTAATGCTTGCCAAAGATGGCTGTATTGGGCTCTCAATCCCCATTGGCATCAGAAGGGGAGAGTTTTTCATGAAGGCCCAATACATCTCTGCCATGCTGGGATTCAGAAGCAGCCACAGGGCTCACACAGAGCTCAGGAACCCAAAGAGGAACCTCATTGTCCTGAGGAAAGACACAAACAGAACCCTGGGCCCACACCAACACCAGATCGGGTCCCTTCCAAGTGCCAATAGAAAGATCCTTCCATCGCACCAAAGGGTGATTTGCAACAGGAGCCCTCCAGTGCTTATCTGCAGTGGATACTCCAGCAGAATGCACCAATAAAAAATTTTAAATGTATAAAACAAGGGAAAGAATAGAATGTGGGGAGGAGAGATGAGCCCCTAGCTCCCCCCTCTTTTTACTTTAGCAATATATTTTTTTAAGGTACGATGGCAGCATTCTACTATAGCCTGTCCTTGAGGGTTATAACAAATACCAGTCTTATTAGCAATAGAAAAATCTTGGCAGAATTTTGAAAATCCTGTACTGCTGTAGGCAGGACCATTATCAGTCTTTATGCATTTAGGCACTCCCATATAAGTAAAGGCAGGAAGACAATGATTCTTTACATCCTTAACCTTTTCCCCTGAATGGGCAGAGGCAAAAATTAGAGAGGAATATGTATCAATAGACACATGGACATATTGTAATTTTCCAAAGGAAGGTATATGTATGACGTCCATCTGCCATACATGATTAGGTAAAAGTCCTCGAGGATTAACTCCCAAATGAAGAACAGGTAAAAATTTAACATAAAGAGGACATGATTTACATACTCATCAGAAAATATCTGTAAAGCAAACAACAATGCCTGTACCTCCACCATCTGGGTGGAAGTGCCTTGGTCTTTCATTCTTTTTACTATGTTACCAGAAACTACCACAGTAAAACCATGTGATGTGCCATCAGTAAATACTACATGGGGCTGAGGAATAGGAGTAATCTGTACTATCTTGGGAAATATGACAGGATGCAATTTAAAAATTGACACACATTATTGGAGGGGTAGTGAGTATCAAACTGACCCTGCATGGAGCATGTCAGTATGGTCCAATCGTTATCATTAGCTTGCAACCATGCTATTTGAGACTGGTTGTATGGGGTCACCACAATATCTGGCTCCTTACCAAAAGTTTGAACACTGATCTTGATTCCCTTAAATATAATCTGAGGATAAAGAGTAACGATTTTCACTGGAGAAGCTGGGGAATGTACCCATAGAATAGGACCTGTTTGCCAAAACACTCCAGTAGGTAAATGAGTGAAGCAAAATATTCATGACCTAAATAATGATAGGGAAAGGATACCTATACCTTTTCAGGGGCTATCTGTAAATTAGCCAGGCTAAGAACCTCTTGTAATTTAGAAAAGACATCAAAAACAAGTTTTTATATTTAGCAGCCAATAAATTATCCATATAAGTCAATCATAATTAAATGTCAATGTTTAGGAATTGCCACAGGGACAGGCAAATCAAGCTGTGTTGCTCCTATGAGAAGCACGGTTTTATTTACAGCTCTAAGATCCTATAATAGCCTCCATTTTCCTGACTTCTTGTAGAGGCCAGTTGGGATCTCAGGATTCTTGTGAAATTTTAGATATATACAGCACCAGAATCCAATAATCTTTCAATCTCAATCCCATATAATTTTATTTTTAATTTAGGCTGTTTATCATTGATAACTGTTTGTCAAACACCTTTTCTCCTGAACTTCCTAAGCCTCCAGTTCTACATGTAGGCACCATTTTGCATTTAAAATATGAAAGCAAATAATAATTGAGCAATTCTATCACCAGCTTCTATTTGGATGGTCCTTTTTACATACACCAATTATAAAAGCATTAAATACAATCTCTATAGGATTTGAAGAGGTAACTTTAGGCAATACTCTTGAGTATTTATATAAAATCTTAAAAAAAAAGAGGATCCTTCTTTATAGATTCCATGTAAAACATAAATGTAAATCGCCAATTATTAACAATGTGGACCAAACAATTTACCTGTATTTTATTTATTGGAGAAATAATTTTGTAACCTCTTTATTAGTAAGAGATTTTTTTCAAATGGGTTTATCTTAGCAACATTATTTAAAAAGCTAAAAACCCAATCCATTTCAGATGTTATATTTCTATAGCATTAAACCAAGAGTTTCTAGAAAGCAGCTTAAAGAGCAGAGCCAAATTTTCAGTAATGACCAACAGACAAGAGCATACCTAATATATATAGTTTAAAATTATGAATCCTGTTCCTTTAGCTTATCTATCATGAGAATCAACCATTCATCCAAACATTTATTAAGACAATCAAAAAAACATAACATCCTTTATGCAATGAATGATTAATATCCCTGGAAATTCAAACAGCATTGACTTAGCATTTCATGTCCTGACTGAAACCTTTTTCACCAGAAGTTGGACCCGTTTAAACTTTTAGCACCTGACCCTTTTCAGGCCTCTGCCCGCTTGGTGCAAGCTTCAGCTTTGGCTCCACCCAGTGCTTGGGCTCTAGTGCCAGCGCCTGCCTGGACCACACTCCATCGCAGCTCCATCTCCCATGGTGTGTACCTGTCTACCTGCCTGGCCATCTCACATTCCATCACAAGTGCCTTTGTCTGCTACACACACATGCACTCCCATTTACACTTCCTCTTACTCCCATGAAGGGACTATCTAATAATGAGTTATTCCTACCATAAGGGAAAAACAGAAAAGTATTTCCCATGAAGGGATCCTAAATATTGAATTATTCCCACTCTGAAGGAAAAATAAAAAACATTTAAACCAAAGTCAAGCAAACAGACAACAAAACTTGAACCTCTGGGTTTGCTTGCTTGTTCAGCCAGCAGCAGTGAGGCCTACCTGCCAACTCCCTGCAATTCAGGTGCTGCCACTCTGCACTGACTGGCAGGCAGAAAGAGTTCAGAGTTCTAGTTATCCTGAAACGTCTACATCGGAAAGAGCCCTTACTTCCTCCATTGCCACTGGGAAGAGGCTTTTCTCTTTCCTTCATCCTTCCTCTACAAGGCCCCAAAATCTTTAGGCCTAGTTTCAAAATTTTTTCCCCTTTTTACTGGGAAAATACTTTTTACTTGATTAAAATTTTCTCCCTTTTCTAACGGGAAATTTCCTTTCCTTCCCTCTTCTCTGTTGGGAAGATTTCCTTTTTTATTTTAAATCTTTAGCCATCTTGCTCTTTCTTACCTTTGGTGCCATCCTGCTTCAGCAGTCCAATTAACTGTGAGCTACCTGCACCCATTTCAATTCAACCTTATCTTCTCTTTTTTCTTTAAATTGCTGGTGCCAGACTTACCCAGGTGTCCATCAGCTCTTCCCTTCTTTCTCGGATCCTGGTGGGTCCTCCATTTGTTGGGGTAGTGCCTGCGCTACCACCACCCGTTTACCATGTCCGAGCGAGGGGCTGTGGATCGAAAAACAGAGACAAAAGACAGCGGGTCATTCATGCCAGGGGATGCCGAATGCCATTTATTGAAGAAGGGAGGGAACCTTAAATACAGGCTTACAGCACAACGGAGGAACCCCAGAGGGCAGAAGTTTGCTACTGAATGTTCTACATTCTTGCATCTAAGCTGTTTACACCAAATGCAGGATACAAAAACAAAGAACTTCCCTTAAGCATTCAGGAGGGTGGAGACTGGCAGGGAATCAGCATAGGGAGGACATCAAGGTCAAGGTCAGGCAAGCAGGGCGGCAGTTACCCAATTTGGGAGTTCCAGGGCCCTACATGTCCTGTGGCTTTGGAATTAGCATTGGCATTATCTCTTTGAGGAATTTGGGTAAGAGTTTTGGTATAGGGAAATTGACTTGCCAAAGGTGTCAATTGTATAACAATAAAAGAGCCCTTTGCGAAGCTGCAGTCAGTTTGCCTGAGGCTGATCCCTCTGCAGCCGAACCTCTGTTGCTTCTTTCCATGGACCCCACCCTCTCACCCTCCAACCCCTCATTCCCATGAACCCACATCCAATACAGCACCATAAAGTAGCGGACACTTAACACTTCCATAGCAATGGCCCCACATTATCCTGTCGTAGATTGCCAATGGAATCAAAGGCCAGCAGAGAAGCCTCAACATGGCCTGGGCCTTCAGCTCTGCTCAGTCCTCCACTGTTGGCACAGCCCACAGCCTGTTCAGCTGCTGTCTTTCAGTCCACCTGCTCTGCCATCTGGACCTGAACCTGGTGTTCTTTCTTCTCCACACCTTATTTCTCCTTTCATCTCAGTTCTGGACCACATCTTCACTGTCTCCCTGACTCCCCTGTGTCCTGATCTCTACAAGAGTCTTAAATGGTACAGACTCTATATATACTCCTATCTTACCACTTCTGAAGCCTTGAACTCTGTTGCAGCCCACATATATGCACAAAGATTTTCTATTGTTAGAGTCGGCGCTGAAACCAGAAGCTTCACTCCGATATCGGGTCACACAGAAACAGTTTATTTTACGAGTGCACATAGGTCAATCAGTCAAGCTTAGGACTGAAGACCCCGAAGCTCAAGCTCGCAGGCTTGTTATAGGGCAGTTTCGCATGGGTTGGGGAGTGGGGTCGCTTGGAGTTCAGCCATCCGGATGGACTACACATGGATTGGGGAATGAGGGTCGCTTGGAGTTCAGCCATCCGGCTGGTTCCTGTGGCTTTTAGGAGGTTTTACAAGGTGGTTCTGCCACAAGCAGCTTGTTTTTCCAAGAGCTGCGAGCTAGCTTTACAACGTGGAAGCCTTCTGTACGAGCTAAGCAGGAATATTTTCCACTAAGCAGAAATACATTTCTCTACTGGGATAGAGCCTAAAATGGAGCCTTTACATTCCCTCCTCTCCTTGTACTGACCTTTAATCCTAAAGGTCAGTCTCTGGTATAGGCTGATATCTTTGTCTCAGGACCATCATTTTAACCCCGTCTACTTGGGACCGAACAAAGCCTGAAATCCGATTCAGGACACATGGTCCAATCATTAGTACTAGGAGCAGGACAATCAGGGGCCCCGTGAGGGCTGAGAGCAGGGCAGTCATCCAGGGTGATTTTTCATACCATTCCTCAAACCAGCTCTGGGAGCCCCATATGGACCTTTCCCTTGCATCTAGTCTCTCTCTGAGTTTTGTCATGGATTCCCTTACCACCCCTGTGTGGTCAGTATAGAAACAACAGTTTTCTTTTAGGGCGGCACAAAGTCCTCCTTCTTTTAAAAATAGTAAGTCTAGGCCACGTCTGTTCTGCAAGACTACCTCTGACAGGGAGGTTAAGGACCTTTCCAGAGCAGTTATGGATGTTTCTATTGCCCTTAGATCTTGCTGTATTGCGGCTTCTAAAATCCCTAGCTGTCTAGGGCCCTCAATCAAAGCTGTAGTTCCAGTCCCGACCCCCGCCAATATACCTGCTCCTAATAGAACAGCCAGGGTGACACTGACAGGTTCTCGTGTGAACCAAGTTCTGCCCAGAAAATGTCCTTCAAATTCTTCTGTTGAATAATAAACTAACCTTGGGTAAATCCAGACTAACACACAAAAATCCTTAGATTGGCTAAAGCTAGCAATTGAGACACACAGTGTGATCCCAGTATTGCATGCCCAGTATAAACCTGATGAGGGGACTATGTACTGAGATGTGTCAGAAGAGGACACACTCACTGTACGTGCACAGAGCTTGCTTCCCAGCACTTGGGAGTGTCCTAGGCATATTCCTAAACCAGTCACTTCAGGTAAGGTTAGCATATGCTTTGTTCCCCAGTCACAGCTCTTGGAGGTGTTATAGGTGAAACTCCCATTAACAGCTATCCCTTCATAGTATGGGGGACTTGCTTGGAGGCAAATCCAGCAGGATTCAGTAAGGTTGGGCTGAGTAGAGTTGAGGGCTTGGTATCCCTCTTCGATTAGGTCTATCAACCGTTTTCCTGACCCTGGTAGAGTGGGATTTGTGACAGCCAGTGTGGTCAGCGGGAGGGTGGAGGGGTTTTGATAAGTTGAGTTAGCTGGGGGTATTTGCCTCGGGGGTACCCGTTTATTATTTGTTTTAGGAGGAGGAGCTTTCTGGTCCTGTAATACTTTATTAGGGCCTATCGGCTGAGGGTCGGCATTTATTATTAACTTGATTTTGAATCGGACTCCTGGATCATAGGCCGTCTGGTGATAGGCCCCACAGTCTACCTTTTATCCAATCTCTTGATGCTTTTCCTGCCTGGGTGAAAGTGATGTTCAAGGGGTTGCAGGCAAACTCTGTACAAGGTCCCGACCCGTACCATAGGGTCGTGACTGTCCTAGGTGTGCTCCGGCAGTAATCTTGAGAGAGTGGGGGTTCATTCCCACCTGTCTCCCTCTTTACCTGGATCAGATCCCAGGATGAGCTCGGCTTCCACCAAGCGTCCCCCGTAGTTTCACATCCCCATGACTTACAATAGTAACTTTCATGCTGTCCACAAGAGCGCGCTAGCGACCTGCTTCTGCCGTCCCTAGGACACACATAAAATGGTCTCTTTGTCAGGGCTGCCCAGGCCCTTGGGTCTCGGCACCCTGCCAGGTAATGCGAACAGGGGCAGCATCCACTTTGGGTGCACACTTCTGGTTCACCTGGGTTTGCCGGGTCAGTGGTTGGGATGTCAAAATCTTCTGCTCCTGCCAGCATGTGGCAGAGGTCGGGTTCCAGGGCAGGCCACCAAGTCCAAAGAGGGTGCCTACCCGTTTTCTCCCAAACCACATCCCCTGCCCCCGACAGTACTTGCCATGTTTGGCTCACAGGTTGGTGCGGATTAGTTCGGCTGATTTCCACATCGGATCCAAAGCTTGAGGGGATTGTCAGTCCGTTCCACAGTCCAGTCCAAATCCACATCCAGAGCAGGAGCGGGCTTAAGGTGGGAGCCATGGATCCACGCAGCAACTCCGTCAACTTTAACTGCCGTCGGGGTGGTCAACAGGACTTGATAGGGACCCTTCCACCGAGGTTCTAGGGTCTGATGCTGGTGCCGGCGGACGTACACGAAGTCCCCTACATGGAACCGGTGGGCAGGACCATCTCCACTGGGCTGGTACGCAGCAGACAACTGTTTCCACAGGGTGTGCTGGACCACCGCCAAGGCTCGCAGTCTGTCAGATAGGAAGGAAGGCATGATTTCCCCTTTCTGGAAGGCTAGGTCCTTAACTGGGGGAGCACAACCAAAGAGTAGTTCAAAAGGGGTAAGGCCCTTAAGGGAAGGGGTATTCCTAGCTCTAAAGAGGGCATACGGTAGGAGCATCGTCCAATCTCTAGAATCAGTCTCCATGGTCAATTTGGTTAAGGTCTCCTTAATGGTCCTGTTTGTTCTTTCTACCTGTCCAGAGCTCTGGGGTCTATATGCACAATGCAGCTTCCAATTGATCCCCAGTATTTTTGCAAGTCCCTGACTTACCTGAGCCACGAATGCTGGGCCATTATCTGACCCAATTACCTGAGGCAGTCCAAATCTTGGGAAGATTTCTTCCAGGATTTTCTTAGCGACTGTTGCTGCAGTCTCCTTTTTGGTGGGGTAGGCTTCTACCCATCCTGTAAAGGTGTCTACAAACACTAGTGAATACCTTAGGCCATATTTAGCTAGCTGTATTTCAGTGAAATCTACTTCCCAATGTTGGCCAGGCCGACTTCCTCGTAGCCTCTTTCCAGGAGCCAACCGACCAGGGTATGCATTAACCTGTTGGCAGGCTTGGCAGTCCGCTATCACTTCCTCTGCCATCTGCTTCCTTTCAGATGGGGAGTGAGTTTTATTTTCTTCAGTGAGTTGAACTAACTTTCAGCTACCCAGATGGGTCAGCTTGTGGATTCGCTCCAGCGTGTCCATCAGGGATTTGGGGGACGAGGGTTCTTCAGAGACCGGGCTTTCAGGGGGTGATAGGTGGACTATCAGGTGCCTGGTGCCTCGGAGAGCTGCTTCCCTTGCTTCCTGGTCAGCCCTCCAGTTTCTGACCACAATTGGGGAGTCACCTTTCTGGTGCCCTGGGCAGTGCACAATGGCCAGTGCGCGAGGCAGCATGACAGCGTCTAATAGTGCCTCGATTTCTTTTTTATTTTTAATTTCTTTTCCGGCTGAAGTTAACAGTCCCCTCTCCCTGTATATGGCCCCATGCACATGCACGGTTGCAAATGCATACCGGCTGTCTGTGTAGATGGTAGCCCGTTTACCGGCTGCCATGGTAAGTGCTTGGGTGAGCGCAATCAATTCGGCTTTTTGAGCCGAGGTTCCCTCTGGGAGGCTGCTAGACCAGATGACCTTATTTTTGTCCACTACTGCCGCTCCCGCTCTCCGCTGGCCCTCATTTAGGAAACTGCTGCCATCTGTATACCATATCAGGTCAGGGTTGGCCAGCGGTTGGTCCGTTAAATCTGTCCGGACCCCGGTTTCTTCCACCAGAATGGCACCACAGTCGTGAACAAGCACCCCCTCCTCTCCTTGTTCAGCAATTGGGAGGAGTGTGGCCAGGGTTTAAGACAGCTGGGGGCCCAAAGGTGATGCGGTCCCGGTCCAGAAGAGTCATCTGATAATATGTGGCCCAAGCATTGCTAAGCCATCGGTCAGGCGGCTGGCGGACAATGCTCTCCAATGCATGGGGAGCTATAACAGTCAGATGCTGTCCCAAAGTTAATTTGTCCGTGTCCCGCACCAGCATGGCTGCCGCCGCCACCGCCCTTAGACAGATTGGCCATCCCCTGGCCACAGGATCTAGCCGCTTGGATAGGTAAGCGGTTGGTCTTTTCCACGGACCAAGGGCTTGTACTAGGATGCCGACCGCCACCCCACCCTTCTCATGTAAGTACAAAGTGAAGGGTTTACTCACGTCCGGGAGAGCGAGTGCCGGAGCGGATAAGAGCACCCTCTTTAACTTTTCGAATGCGGCCTGGCGTTCTTCCTGTCAGACAAAGGGGGTCTTTTCTTTTAACAAAGGAGAGAAGGGCTCTGTGATGGCAGCGAACCCTGGAATCCAAAGCCGGCAGAACCCAGCTGCGCCCAGGAATTCATGTAACTGCCGGCGGTCCGTTGGAGCAGGTATGCTGGCCACGGTTCGCTTACGAGCGTCGGTGAGCCACCTCCTTCCTCCCTCCAAGGAGTAACCGAGGAAGATGACTTTGTTTTGGCAGATCTACGCCTTCTTGGCAGACGCCCTGTACCCCAGGCTGGCCAGGGTATCCAGAAGTTTCTCAGTCCCTTGTTTGCAGGCGTCCCGAGTCTCAGCTGCCAGGAGTAGATCATCCACATACTGGAGGAGGGTGACATCAGGGGTGGTCTCTCGATACTCCCGAAGGTCTTGGTGTAGGGCCTCATCGAAGATAGTTGGAGAGTTCTTAAATCCTTGCGGAAGTCTGGTCCATGTCAGTTGCCCTGTCCCCCCTCCCTCAGGGTCTGACCATTCAAAGGCAAAGAGCTTTTGAGAATCGGGGTGGAGGGGGAGGCAAAAAAAAGCATCCTTTAAATCCAGAACAGTATATCAGTTGCGCTCTGGAGGTAAGGTACTCAAGAGGTTGTAAGGGTTGGGCACTGTAGGGTGAATGTCTATCACCCGGGAGTTTACTTCTCTCAGGTCCTGGACTGGTCTGTAGTCATCTGTTCCTGGCTTCCTTACTGGCAGGAGCGGAGTATTCCACTCTGATTGACATGGTTTCAGTATGCCCAGTTCCAGAAACCTCTTGATGTGGGGTTTTATGCCTTCTCGGGCTTCTCGTCTAAGCGGGTATTGTCTTACTCGCACGGGTACCACAGTGGGTTTGAGGGTGACCACCACCGGGGGTTGCTCCTTAGCCAGTCCGAGGCCCCCTGTCTCTGCCCACACGTTAGGGAACCTATGAATCCACTCCTCGTTGTATGGTGAAACAGTGGCTACAGAGGCTTTTGCCACCGCTCCATACAACCGGTATTCCTCAGCAGCTGGGAGTTCTAGCGTGAGGAGATGGAGGTCCCCTACTTTCGGGTGGGCAAATTTTAATTCTGGGCCCTGAGAGGTAAAGGAGATCTGAGCTCCCAGTTTTGTCAGGAGGTCTCTACCTAATAGGGGTGCCGGACAGTCAGGTAAGACCAGAAAAGAATGTTGCACAGTACCTTTTCCCAAGTTAACTGTTCTCTGGGTGGTCCAGGGTCTCTCTCTGCTTCCATTTGCTCCTTGGACCAGTGACTTTCGGGTAGACAGAGGGCCTAGTGGATGCTTGATGGCTGAATAGACTGCCCCCGTGTCCACCTCAAAGTCCACTGGGGTCCCCTCCACTTCAAACGTTACCTGGAGTTCAGGGAGGGGGTCCGAACCCTGACTCCCTCAGTCCCCAAGGGCGAGGACCTGCTGGCCCCGCCCTTTCTGCTTCTTCGGGCATTCTCTGACCCAATGACCCTCCTCTTTGCAGTAGGTGCATTGATTTGGTCCCAAAGGAGGACGGCCTCCCCGACCTCCTCCTCCTCCTCCTCGCCCCCATGGCCCCGGCCCGTCTCTTACCGCAGCTGCAAGAATCCGTGTTAGATCCCGATTTTGGCATTTTCGCTGCTCTTTTTCTTTTTCCTCTCTTTGTTTTTCTAACTGAGCCTCTTTTTCTTCCGCGGTCTCCCACTTATAATAGACTTTTTCTGCCTCTTTAACCAGGTCCCTCAGGCTCAGCCCTTGTAACCCATCTAATCTTTGCAACTTCAGCCATATATCTGTGGCAGACTGCCCTATAAAGGCCATGCTCACTGCTCCCCTCAATTCCTCTGACTGTGGGTCAAAGGGTGTATACCTTCTATATGCTTCCATGAGTCTCTCAAGAAAGGCAGAGGGGGTCTCTTCAGACCCTTGAAGAACTTCGCCTACCTTAGCCAAATTAGTGGGCCTTCTGGCCGCTGCACGGAGACCTGCCATTAGAGTCTGGCGATAGAGGGACAGATGCTCCCTACCTTCCGGAGTGTTCGGATTCCACGTTGGGCGCCGCAGGGGAAAGTGCTCATCAATGAGATTGGGGAGCTGAGTTGGCTGTCCGTCCGGTCCAGGGACCATCTTCCTAGCTTCCAGGAGGATGCGTTCCCTTTCTTCTGTGGTGAAAAGGACCCCCAGAAGTTGCTGGCAATAGTCCCATGTAGGCTGGTGGGAAAACATGATGGACTCTAGGAGTCCAGTTAGGCGGGAGGGGTCTTTAGAAAAGGGTGGGTTATTATTCTTCCAGTTATATAAATCTGAGGAAGAAAATGGCCAGTATTGGAGGGCAGGCATGTCTCCTCCAGCCCCATCATCAATAGTTCCCCCAACGGGGCATAGGGGCAGTGTGACTGCCGGTGGGGCCTCATCATGAGGGCGTGCCCTTCTCTGGTGGGTGCCCTGTGCAGGCCCCGAAGGGGAGACTGGGGCTGGTCCGGATCCTGCCCCTGCTGGCAGCGGCGGCGGCGGCGGTGATCTGTAAGGTGGTTGGGGGGGTCTAGGTCAAGAGAAATGAGATCAGCGTGAGACTGTGGCAGGGGTGCAGGTGTCGGGATCAACGGGGGAGGGGAAGATTTAGGCGAATCAGAGGTTTTGGTTAGAAGGAGAGAGGTATGATCAGTAGGTGGTGCAGACCGGCCAACCTGAAATGACCGGACCCACTTAGGCGGGTCCATCACTAAATCTTCCCATATCCAGATATAGGCTTGTTGGTCCGGATGCCCATGTGAACCTGGAATGAAGATTTTTTGTTTAACTGCCCTAATAAGGTTCAGTGCCATCAGCGGGCCACCCCACACCGAAGGTGGGCCATTCAGATGAGCAGAAAGTCTGCCACTTTCCCTTTTTCACTCGAACTGCCAGGTTTGATGCACAAGCCGTCACTTCTGACCAATGAGAGAGAGTGGTGTAGAGGCAGTTTGTCCCATACCGAACAGATAAAATAAGACACTGAAGGACACAAACAAAATCAAAACACACAGAGACAGGACAAGCTGGCAAAATGGTACAGAAACCAAAAGATTACCTAGCGGCCCGGGCCTTCTAAAAAAAAAATCTCCTAGGCAGGAGGGTGTCCGAAGGGGTCCCTCTTACAGGATCCCCACACTCTAGAGCGTCCTCCAGAGTTGCAGCCTGTGGGTTCTGGACACGTCTGTCCCCCACCGTCCAGGAGTCCTCACGGGCAGCCTGGACAGCTGCTCACCCTCCCAAGCCGACTCACCACCAGACGTGAAGAATATCTCGGTGGAACCTCCAATGTTAGAGTCGGCGCTGAAACCAGAAGCTTCACTCCAATATCGGGTCACACAGAAACAGTTTATTGTACACGTGCACACGGGTCAATCAGTCGAGCTTGGGACTGAAGACCCCGAAGCTCAAGCTCGCAGGCTTGTTATAGGGCAGTTTCGCATGGGTTGGGGAGTGGGGTCGCTTGGAATTCAGCCATCCGGATGGACTACACATGGATTGGGGAGTGGGGGTCGCTTGGAGTTCAGCCATCCGGCTGGTTCCTGTGGCTTTTAGGAGGTTTTACAAGGTGGTTCTGCCACAAGCAGCTTGTTTTTCCAAGAGCTGCGGGCCAGCTTTACAACGTGGAAGCCTTCTGTACGAGCTAAGCAGGAATATTTTCCACTAAGCAGAAATACATTTCTCTACTGGGATAGAGCCTAAAATGGAGTTTTTACACTATATGATGTGAGAGTGAGTATTGGCAATTAAGATTGGAATAAAAGAACCTGCATTTCACCTCAGCCAGATTACCAAAGTAGCTGGATTTATCTGGCAAATTGCTGCCATTGAAACCTTTATACATTGTCAATTTATTGTCATTCAGTAAATTCTGACATTATGGAAAGACACCTGTTTGATTGTCTATGTTTCCAAAATAGCGTGCTCATGAAACCCTGAATGAAGTAACTGCTTTCTAACAGCTCACTTAGTTGAAGTCAAATGAACCCTGGACATGAAAAAATAGCTGTTTATTGCCCAGGTTGGACAATTTAATCTGAGAGTACACCTCTGCCTGTTGCCAAATAAGCAGAATCAGGAGACATCAGTGAGAACAAATTATTATTATTAAATATAAAGGGTGAAATCTTGCCTGAGGGAAAGAAAAGATTACATATTAATTTTTTTTGGTGACTTGGTGAGTTCAGGGTTATTTCTGGACTCTGGTCTTTTTATTGTTATACAAACAGGGAAAATCCAACTTCCCTTCAAAATATTGTGAAGTCATGGAAATGCCTTAGGCATTTCCCTTGAGTGTGAAGCTGGAATCTGTTCAGAGATAGATGCAAGGATATAGCAAGACTCTATAGGACAAGGGCTCAACACAGTTCCCAACACAAATTAATTTCATTTCTTCCTCTTCGATGGTAAAAGTTAAAATCATTTACTAAGGTTTTTTTCATTTTATTCGTTTATTTTATTATACTATCATTACATATTATATTCATTTCCTTTACTAGGCCATCATTTATTTAATCACTACCCATTTAGTAGAGAGCTGCTATCAAATTAACAAAGATTTTAAGAAGGAATGGCATTCATTTTAAGTCTTGAATGACTTCAGTAAACAAAGAAAGGAAAATGAACTCATAATAAATAGCATAGGGGACAACACAGAGGTAGGTGTGATTATAGTACAAGGTAACATCCTAACTAAAGCAACTGCAGCTCTAGACTGTTGTAGATTTCCTGGGTGGGGCAATATTCTCATAACTGCCTCTTTTTTCTGCTTGTACCTTTAATGACAGTTTTTCTTATTAATGTCAATCAAAGCACATTTCTTCTTTGTTTGAAAAATGTTAGTAGCTTCTCTGTAACAAATACAACAAAATCTGAACTCTTGTAACATAGTTTGCGTCAGGCTCATCTCCATCTTCCATTTTTCACTTTTTTCCTCTTTGATTATACACAGTCAGCTTCCTTATGGTGGTTTGAATAGGAATGGCCCATAGGCTCATATATTTGAATGCTGGTCATTAGAAAATTGTGCTACTTGAGAGGATATGGCCTTGTTAAAGTAGGCATGGCCTTGTTGGAGGAAGTATGTCACTGGGGTGGGCTTTTTCAGATGAGCAAGCCAGAGGAGATCTCTCTCTCTCTCTCTCTCTCTCTCTCTCTCTCTCTCTCTCTTCCTACTGCCTGTGGATCCAAATGTAGAACTCTCAGCTTCTTCTCCAGCACCATGTCTGCCTGTATGCTGTCATGCTTCCCACCATGTTGATAATGAACTAACCCTCTGAAACTGTAAGAAAACCCCAATTAAATGCTTCCTCTTATAAGAGATGCCATGGTCATGGTGTCTCTCCACGGAAATAGAATACTGACTAAGACACTCACATAACTAGGATCACTGTCACTCATCAACTAGACAATGCCATGTGCCATGACAAGCAGAATCATCTTGCCAAGGCCTACACAAGACCTAGCATGTAATAACTGATCAATAAAATCACAACATGCCCAGGCAGGGTCCTTCTGGTCATCAAAACACCACTTTGAACAAACCAGGGACAAAATTCAGGAAGCTATTACTGTAATAGATGAATGTTCAAGCTCAATTAGATACACAGAGAGTGATACAGAAAAAACTATTAATATCCAGCACACTATGCTAAAATGAAAACCCACCACATCATGTATAGACACAACCTAAAATGGGGCTATTAGTACTGACCACACCTGACTGCTTAGAATTGAGTAATAATCCTTTTTCTTCAGTAGCACTACTTGCCCATCTCCCTCAGGAGTTTACAGACTCACTCAATTTACCTGCTTCTACAATCCTCTCACAGCCATAAAAAAACAAACAAACAAACAAACAACAACAACAAAACATCTCTGGGAAGGTTTTTTTTTTTTTTTAATGTTTCAATGTTTTACAAGAGAAAGACAGTATAGCTGTCCATTCAAAGCCATCACATTACTCCCATATCATATTTGAGGCAAGTGACATGAGAGGAAATAAGCCTAACAATATTGCTCAGTATTGCCATTGGTTCATACTTGTTTCTGAAAGTTCATTTCTTGTAGAAATACTTTTTGCTAGTCATCATTATAACTGTCCACTGAATAGGTAAAGGATTATGAAGATATTTGAAGGGAAAGTCTTATCTCTGAATAATTTTTACTCACAACCTAGCAAACTATCAGTCAGCTACTAAGTGATTTTTAAAGACAATTCTCAGCTCTTTGAATTTATGTGGCTGCACATATATTTCTAAGAATCCATTTAACCTGAATATTATAGTAAAGAATTATCTGTGTACTTTTATAAAACTATTTACTTATTTTTATTTTATGTGAGTATGTGAGTGACTACATGCATATCTGTATACCATGTAGATGCCTGCTATTCATGAAGATCAGAAGATGGCATCCTATTCCCTGAAACTGGAATTATTGGCATTTGTGAGCCACCTGACATGGATGCTATAAACTGAATTTGTGTCCTGCAAAACTATTGAACCATATCTCCAGCTCTGATCTGTATCCCCACAAACACATATTCTTACTTCTTTTTGCTATATTTTCATTATTTCTATTTTTAAAGTGTGTAATATAATTACAGTCTACCTGGGAATCTGCTAGCCATGCCAGCTCAGGAAACAGGGAAGAGGAGATCTTCACTTACCTCTTCTCCTCCAAATCCAATCCCTGTCTCATTCCCAGCTCTGTAGCCAACTACCTACTATTATCTTTTCTCCCTTTCTGCACCAGTTCCTTGAGGACTTAGCAGATCCTGGTGAGACAACCTCCCTAGCTCCCCTCTGTGGGACCCCTCAGCCACTCCATCTTCCAACTTTTAGCCCATCTCTACTCCTAAGTGTCAGTTCCCAATATGTTGGAGTCCAGCTCCAATCTGTCAAAGGGTTCTTGAGGGAGGAGAGGAATGGGGAAGTATTGGATAGAAATATGGACAGATCCAACAAGAAAGACAGAGACACAGCATAGCTTCAGGAGGGCCCTGAAACCCAAATGCCTAGATACCAGCATAAAAACAAAATCAATAGCAGATAGAACAGTATGTCTCTATTAAAGTCCAACAACCCTACTAGAGCAGGCCCTCAGAAATGCAATACAGCTGAATAACAAGACAAGTGCTTCAAAATAGACTTTATGAATATGTTAGAGGTCTTTGAAGAGAAAATTAATAACTACATTAAAGAAATCTATGAAAAATAAACAAACAGTGGAATGAAATGAAGAAAATAGTCCTAGACTTGCAAGTGGAAATGGAACCAATAAAGGAAACCCAAACTGAAGGAACAATGGAAATGAAAAAATCAAAAACATCCAAGGGAAGCCTCATCAACAGAATAGAGGAGATTGAAGAGAGAATATCAGGCACTGAAGACACGATAGAAGAAATGGCTCCACTAGCCAAAGAAAATGTTAAGTCTAAAAATCTCTAGGAACAAAACATCCAGGAAATCTGGGACACTATGAAAAAAACAAAATCTATTAAAAATAGGAAGAGATGAAGGAGAAGAAACTTAAGTCAAAGGCACATAATTTATTTTCAACAACATCATAGAAGAAAATTTCTCCAACTTAAAGATGGTGTCAATGTCTACCAAGGTACAAGAAGCATACTATATAGACTGAACCAGAAAATAAATTCTCCACATGATACATTATTATCAAAACACAAAATGTACAGAGCAAAGAAAGAAAATTAAAAACTGAAAGTGAAAAAATCCAAATAACATAAATGCAGACTTACTATAAAACCCCCTCACTTTGCAATGGAGAATCTAAAAGCCTGAAGAGCCTGGACAAATGTTTTACAAACTCTAAGAGATCACAGCTGCAAGCATGGAAATATTGCTGCAATATTTAGCAAAATATAGCAAATTGTTCCATCAAAATAGATAAAGAAAAACATTCCACAATAAGACCATATTCAAGCAGTATCTACCTACAAATCTAGCCCTACAGAAGGTGTTGAAAGAAAACTTCAATGTTAAGTGGCTAGCCATTCTCAAGAAAACACAAAGAATAAATAATATCAGACTAGCAAACTGAAAGAAGCGGGGGAAAATCCATATCACAACAATGAAATAGCAACAAACATCAGTAACTCTCGCTGGTAACTCTCAACATCTACAGTCTCAATTTACCAATAAAAAGACACAAACTAATAGAATGGATGCAAAAATAGGATTCATCTTTTTTTCTGTATCCAGAAACAGACCTTATCACCAAGGACAGAAACTATTGCAAGGTAAGGGAACAGAAAAACATATTCCAAGAAAATGAACAAAAGAAGCAAGGTTGTATAGACATTTTACTATCCCACAAAATATACTTCAAACCAAAAATAATCAGAAGAAATAGAGGACATTGTATACTCATCAAAGGAAAAATCCATGAAAGGACATTGCAATTCTTATCACCTATGCACTAATTGCAAGAGCACCCAAGTTCATAAAAAATAAAATAAAAATAATAATTTTTAAAAACTACTGTAGTCTAAATCATATATTGATACTCACACACAGATAGTAGAAGACTTCAATACCTGACTCTTTCCAATGGTCAGGTCATCCAGACAAAAACTAAACAGAGTAATAATAGAGCTAACTGACGTTATAAACCAAATGGACCTAACAGATATTTACAGAATATTTCACCCAAACACAAAAGAATATATCTTCTTCTCAGCACCTCATGGAACTTTCTCCAAAATTGACTGCATACTCATACACAAAGCAAGTTTCAACAGATAAAAGAAAATTGAAATAACACCCTGCATCCCATGGATTAAAGATGGATATCAATAAAAGCATAAATAAGAGAAAACTTCTGAACTCATAGAAACCGAACAACTGTCTACTGAATGAAAAATGGACAAAACAAGAAATTAAGAAAGAAATCAGAGACTTTCTAGAATTGAATGAAAATGAAATCACAATATATAAAAACTTACAGGACACAATGAAAGCTGTTCTAACAGGTAAGTTCATAGCATTAAGTGCCTACATTAAAAAAAAATTGGAGAGATCTCATTTATTAACTTAACAGCACAACTGAAGGCTCAAGAACAAAATGAAGAAATCATACCCCTAAAGAAGCAGATAGCAAGAAATAATCAAATTCAGGGCTGAAATCAACAAAATAGGAACAAACAAACAACAACAACCCAAAGGAAAAAAATACAAAAATCAATGAAACAAAGAGAGGGTTCTTTATTTAGAAAATCAATAAGTTCAACAAACTTTTAGCCAAATTAACTAAAAGAAACAGGGAGAAGATCCAAATTAACAAAATTAGAGATGAAAGGGGCGACATAACAATAGATACCAAGGGAACAACAGAGAATCATAAGGACATACTTTAAAAACCTGTACTCCACAAAGTTGGAAAATCTAAAAGAAATGGATAATTTTCTGAATACATACCACTTAACAAAGCTAAATCAAGATCATATTAGCAATTTAATCAGATGTATAACCCCTAGTGAAATAGAAGCAGTCATTAAAAGTGTCCCAACCAATGGATGTGAAGAGATGAGGAAATAAATGGGAACAAGATACGTTATATAAAAAGACACATAGACTAAATAAAGAAAAAAGAAAAGAAAAAAGTGTTCCAACCATACAAAAGCCCAGGATCAGATGGTTTTAGCAGAGAATTCTACAAAACTTTCAAAGAAGAGTTAATACCAATGATCCTCAAATTAGTCAACAAAAAAAAAAACTAAAGGAATATTGCCCATTTATTTTAAAAGGCCATAGTTACTCTAATATCCAAACCACACAAAGACACAACAAATAAAGAAAAGTATTGACCAATTTCCCTTGTGAACATAAATGCAAAAATTCTCAATAAAATACTTGCAAACCAAATCCAAGAGCAAATCAAAATGATCATTCACCGTGGTCAAGTAGACTTCATCCCAGAGATGCAGGGATAGTTCAACATACCCAAATTGATAAATGCAATCCACCATATAAACAAACTGAAAGACCAAAACCACATGGTCATCTTATTAGATTCAGAAAAAGTCTTTGACAAAATCCAACACCCCTTCATGATAAAAGTCCTGGAAAGATTAGGGATACAAAGGACATACCTCAATATAACAAAGGTAATACAAGCCCATAGCCAACATCAACTTAAATCGAAAGCATTTCCACTAAAATCAGGAACAAGACAACGTTATCCACTCTCTCCACACATATTCAATATAGTATTTGATGTCTTAGCTAGAGCAATAGGACAACTGAAGGAAATCAAGTGATACAAATAGGAAGGGAAAAGGTCAAAGTATTTTTATTTATAGACGATGTGATAGTATATATAAGTGACTTTAAAAATCCACCTGAAAGCTCCTACAGTTGATAAACACTTTCAGCAAAGTAGCTGGATACAAAATTAATACACAGACCAAAAAAAAAAAAAAAAAAAAAAAAAATCCTTTGCCTTTCTTATACAAATGACAAACATTCTAAGAAAGTAATCAGGGAAACAAGATGCCTCAAATAATATAAAATATTCTGAGTTATCTCTGAGAAAGCAAGTGAAAAATTTGTTTGATAAAATCTTCAAGACTCTGTAGAAAGAAACTGAAGAAGCTGTCAAAAGATAGAAAGCTCTCCCATACTCACAGATAAGTATGATTAACATAGTAAAAATGGCCATCCTACCAAAAGCAATCTACAGATTCAAAGCAATCCCCATCAAAATTCCAAAACAATTTTCAGCTTCATATGGAAACACAAAATACTCAGGATAGTGAAAGCAATTGTGAACAATTAAAGAACAGCTGGAGGTATCACCATGCCTGACCTCAAATTGTACTATAGAGTTGTACTGATATTGGCAAAAAAATAAAATAAAAACAACAACAAAACCAGACATGTTGTCAATGGAATCGAATTGAAGATCCAGACAAATTCACATACCTAAGGACAGCTTCTTTTGATAAAGAGACCAGGGATCAAAATAAGAGCATCTGGGCTGAAGAGATGGCTCAGTGGTTAAGAGCACCGACTACTCTTCCAGAGGTTCTGAGTTCAGTTCCCGGCAACCACATGGTGGCTCACAACTACTTGTAATGAGATCTGGTGCCCTCTTATGGCCTGCAGGAACACATGCAGGCAGAATACTGTATACATAATAAATAAATCTTTTAGGGAGAAAAAAAAAAAGATCTTTTCAGAAAAAGACTTTGACAAAATCCAATACCCCTTCATGATAAAAGTCTTAGAAATATTCTCAGAGACACAAGGGACATACCTCAACATAAAAAAGGCAATTTACAACAGGCCCATAGCCAACATCAACTTAAATAGAATGCATTTTCACTGAAATCAGGAACATGACAAGGTTATCTACTCTCTCCATACTTGAATAAAAGAGTATCTTCCACAAAAGGTTCTGGTGAAACTGAGTGGCTGTGTGTAGAAGAATCCAAATAGATCCACACTTATCACGCTGCACAAAACTCAACTCCAAATGGATCAAACCCCAACCAGATACAATGAACCTAATAGAAGAGAAAGTGGGGAATAAGTTTGAACTCATTGGCACAGAAGAAGACTTTCTGACCAATATACTGTTATTACAGGCACTAAAGTCAACAAGTAATAAGTGGGACTGCATTAAGCTAAAAAAAACTTCTGTAAGGGAAAGGATACCATTAATGAGACAAAAGCAGCAGACTACAGAATGGGAAAAGATTTTTACCAGTTCTACATCTGATAGAGTACTAATTTCCAAAATATATAAGGAATTCAAAAAAATGGACATCAAGAAAACAACCCAATTTTAAAAATGGGGTGCTGAGCTAAATAGAAAACTCTCAAAAGAGGAAACTCAGATGGCTGGGAATCACATAAAGAAATGTTCAACATCCTTAGCCATCAGTGAAATAAAAATCAAAACCACTTTATGATTTCATCTTATACTAATCAGAATGATCAAGAACAATAAAACAAATGACAACTTATGCTGGTAAGGTTGTGGTGTACTCCTTTATTGCTGGTTGAAGTGTAAATTTGTACAGCCACTATAGAAATTAGAATGGGTGCTCATCAGAAAGATGGGAATTGACCTACCTCACGAATCAGCTATACTGTTCTTGAGCATATCCCCTAAGCTTCATCCTGCTACACAGACATTTGCTCAACCATATTCGTTGATGTTCTATTCATAATACCCAAAAATTAGAAACAAACTAGGTGTTCCTCAATGAATGAATGAGTAAAGAAAATGCAATATACTTATATAATGGAATATTACTCAGTTGTTAAAAAAGTAAAATCATAAAAATCGCAGGTAAATGGATAGGACTAGAAAAAAATCATCCTGTGTGAGACAACTCAGATCCAGAAAGACAAATATGGTATGTATTTGCTTATATGCCGATGCTAGCAATTAAATCATCCATAAGCAAGCTACAATCCATATAGGCACAGATGTTAGGGACTAGTAGGGGACTAGGAAATAGGTATGGATCTCCTTAGAAAGGGGAAATAGAATAGATAGTTATGGATGCATGGAGGCAGTTGGGACTGGAATGGGAGGATAAAGTAGAGAGGGGAGGAAAGAAGGGGGTAAGTGAGGGAATATGGGGAGTGACAGCTAAAACTAAGAGCCATTTGAGGGTTTATATGGAAACATAACACAGCAGAAGCTTTCTATAATATATACATGTATGAAGATGATCTAAATGATATTGCCAAATATTAAGGGAGATGGAGATCTAACTGAACAAATCTCATCACCAAGTGAAACTTTCAGCATTGAGAATAGGTTACATCTAGTCAAGTAATTAACCAAAGGAGTCACATAGGAACCACCAAAAAATCTGGGCTATTGCAAGGTTATTGGTGTCTCTCCACACACCGATGGTAAGGCCCTATTGCTGAAGACAACACCTACACAACTCAGTAACTTGGAGAAGTTGAGCTCATGCCAACCTAGAGCCTTCTCCTCTACTTATTAGTGTTCATGATATTGGAAGGTACTCTGCTCTCTACCAAGGAAAAAAAGAAAACAAACCACCCTTTGATCTACAATGGTGACTTACCTAAAAGATATGATAGTGTAATAGTGGCACAATGCTTGTGAGAGTAACCAACCAATGTCTGATTCAAATTAAGACTCTCTCCATCAAATGGAACTCTAGCATGATACTGCTCAACAGGCCAAGAACCAAAGACTAGATAGACCATGACCTAGGGAAAAACCAAATACTATTGTTTTGCTAGAGATACAGAGCAATAAAATGACTCCTAAGACATTCTGCTATACTTATAGATCTGTGCCTTGTTTAGCCACTCTTAGTGATACTTACTCCTAAAGCATGTGGGAACAAATACAGAGACCCACAGTCAGACAATACACAGAGCATGAGAGACCTTAGAATTCTCAACACAAAAAGGGATGTCTCCATCAAATACCTTCTCCCAGGGCTCTGGGAACTCTATGGATAAAGTGTGAAAAAGGTATAAGAGCAAGAGGGAATGGTTGACACAAAGGAATCAAGGCCTTCTAGACATAACAGGATTGATTCACATATGAGCTTACAGAGACTGTGACAGCATGCACGGGACCTGCCCAGCTCTTTACCAGATGGAGTCCTAGAACTAAAAGGTGGATGCATGCCTCCATTCCTAACCCAGAAGCTATCACCTACTGACATCCACTTGCAAGTGAAAAATTAGTTTTCTCCAGGAGAGTCTCACTGGAGAAACAAACCACTCTTCAGGGTAGGCCTTATGCTCAGCAGCAGATGACCAACATGAAATGAACCCAGCAGCATCTTTGGAGGTTCTTTTCTCATAATATTATGTTAAAGCATTTTTTGGTTTTTAACTTATAAGTCCTTTACATATATGTTCTTGTTGGTTTTTAGTGGCACTCTTACCCTAAGAGGAAAAGTCGTGAAGCATGACAGAATCCACTAACAAGAGTTTTATTAAGATGAGGAGAAAATGATAGATGTGATCAGGCCTGCTATAAGGACACGTGTGTGAGCCTGCTAAAAGGACATGTGTGTGAAGGGGGCTGGGGAACATTGGGGCCAGCTTTTAAAGAACAAGCTGCACCTGCCAAAAACAGGTCCACGTGGCATAGGTCATGTGGTTGCACTGCACGCTTTATGCAACCATGCAGCCACGTAGCCACAGGGTCATGGGTCACAGAGGATGTATGATCAGAAATGACTAAATGTCCCATGGAGTATGCTCAACTGTGGGGGCATGGTGGGAATGGTGGGAAGTTTTATCAGTTATGGCTTCCAGTGTTGTTTTTATAGGATGCCTATGTGGGCAAACATGTGTTTCTGTGAGTCTATATATGTTTCTTGTGCTTTATCTCTGGCTTTTTTTCATTTTGTTGTTTTGTCCTATCCAATTTGTCTGTTTTGTTTTATCATTGTATTGCATCATTATTCCTTAACTCCTGCTTGCTTTCTAACAGAGACAGAAAGGGGTGGATTCAGATGAGAGGGGGGACGGGGAGAAACCGGAAGGAATCGTGGGGAGGGGAAACCACATTTGAGAATGTATGGTATGAAAAAATCTTTTTCAATATAAAGATAATATAATTACATCATTCCCCCCTTCTTCTCTTCCCTTTAAGCCCTTCCATATGCACCCTTCTTGCTCTCTTTTAAATTCATGGCCTCTGTTTCCATTAATACTGTTACATGCATATATGTGTATACATATATATATTCATATATTCCTAAATATAACCTTCTCAGTCTGTATAATGTCACTTACTTGTCCATGTTTTCAGAGCTGACCATTTGATATTGGATAAATGCTCAGTGTGCTCTCTCCTGGGAAGGGCTGTATCTTTCACGCCTACCAGTCCTTCATTTCTGTGGTTCTTAGAGTGGAAAAGACCACAAGGTCTGATGGGCATTTTTTAAAAATATATTTATTTCTTAAAATTTTTTTTCATTTTACATACCAACCCCAGTTCCCCCTCACTCCCTTCTCCTGCCTCCTCACCTCCCTCCCACTCTACCCCCATCCACTCTTCAGAGTGGGTAAGGCCTCCCATGGTAGTCAACAAAGTCTGGCATACCAAGTTGAAGGAGAGCCTAGCCCCTCCCCATTGTAGGTCTGATTGGCATTTTTATCCATTGCTGTGCACTCATCGGTGCCATGGAAGAAATCTCTATAGGAGATTTTAGTTGTTAGTAAGGTCAAAAGAAATGATTGGTAACATGAAAGAGCAGAAGCCTCAGTAATGAAACAGGGGCTGGGGAGGCAGTGAAGAGAATGCATAGAAAGCTTTTATTCTTCAAGGGACAAGGTCTGTAACGAACTTACTAAATCAGAGGTGAGCTCTGCAGTGAGGCAGGAAAGCTAAAGCCAGATGGGTAGCCTCTCCAATCAGCAGAACTCAACTGGCCTGCCTGAAAAAGTTTCCCAGGGAACAGCAGTCGGGGCTAAAAGGGTAGGGCTAATCCTTACACACATCAGGAAAGGATGCTCTAGATGTTAGAGTTCCCAGAGACCTACCAAGACAGTACCTACAACCTCCCATCTCTTATCCACATACCAGACCCTAGACAACACAGAGACTAGGGCTCCTATTCTCTCTGCTCTGCCATGACACCATCTGGAGCCTGACAGAGCCAGATGGTTCAAAGACCCTCACTTTCAACTCATCTCAGCAGTGCCAGAAATTCATTCCGTCAGTGCTCTTTTTAAAATGCATTTTATGTGTGCATGTGTGTGTGGGTACCTTCAGAGGCTATAAGAGGGTGTAGAATCCTCTGGAACTGAAGTTACAGGTGCTTGCAAGCTATCTAATATGGATGCTGGCAACCAAACTCAGATTCCTGCAAGAGCAGTATATGCTTCTAATTGCTGAGCTATCTTCCCAGTTGTCTTGGTTTATTTTTTAATCAGCTATATTCTTTTAGCTGAAGCATTTGCAATGACTTGGATGTGGTGAAGTTGAGTGTTTAGCTCAGAAAATAGTTCCTCATTCTGGGAACTGAAGGTACCCGGTGTAAACTCTGTATTATTCCCTGAGTAGAATGTAAAGTTGTAGAGGATCCACAGCTGCTGGGTGTTACCACCATGGAAATATACTAGTTAGCAAACAACAGGCCAGTTTGATTTAATTAACTATGGAAGAATAAACAACCAACAATAGTACAGAAATAAATAAGTATTCAACAGCATAACTAAACAAAGCAGTGAAGTAACAGCATATTTTTAAATTTCAATACAATTACATAAAAAATACAAAGGAAAGAAGAAACCACCTTGACCACCACCAACAACAAAAAACACACTAACACAATGTAGTTCCTCCAAAAATTACTAGTAGCATCTAGTAAGAGTGAATTAAGTAAAATCCCCAGACAGGGGATCAAAACAAATGATTTTAACTATGTTACCAACAGCTAAACAAAATAAGGAAGACAATGGAAAAAGGAACTTAAAAAGAAGATAGAACTAGTAAAGGAATCAAGAAATCAACTGAAAATGATGGAAATAAAAAAAAAAAACAGCAATTAAAATAACTCCATGGAAAGGCTCAACCACAAAATGGATTAAGGAAAGAACAGAATATCTGAGCTTAAGACACTGCTGGGAATTTCAAGATATATGAGACTTTCTAAAACTCATATTTATAGGCTATAGATTCAAAAGTATCATAAGAAGCCCAGCTGTGGTGGTGCACCCCTTTAATCGCAGCATTAGGGAGGAAAAGGCAGGCAGATCTCTGTAAGTTTGAGGCCAGACTGGTCTACAGAGTAAGTTCCAAGACAGCCAGGACTGTTACAAAAGGAAACCACATCTTGAAAAAAAAAAAAAAAGTATCAGAACATAAAACTTTCCCAGAGTTAGGAAAAGAGATGCTGATCTAGATATAGGAGGCATTTCAGTCACCAAACAGACAGACAAGGGAAGAACCTCCCTTTATTGTGATTAACACACTAAATATACAGAACAAAGTTCCATGTAAAGACAGGCTCATCAGAATAATACCAAATTATTCCACCAAAACTTTAAAGGCTAGAGGGCTCAGATTCATGGATCTCAAAAATCTAAATGATAACAACTGCCAACCAGACTACTATACCCAGCAAAGCTATTTGTCATAACTAATGGAAAAACAAATGTTTTCCATGATAAAAATAGATTAAAGGTATTTATAACCACCCATCCAGCTCTCAGATAATACCTGAAGAAATTCTTCATACTGGAGTGAAAAAGCAAATCTATCCACAGGAAAAAAATAACCAGGTTAGAATATTAGGTAAATTTAGAAAGGAAGAGAGAAATCCCAAATACTACTGAAGACACAACACTCTGGTTTCAAGACACAGAGAAATCAACCCCAAATTAACCAGGATGCTTCTTCTCCACTGGCTATCTTTCATCGTACAGGAAGATGTTATGCAGGAATGGAAGTGGGAGGTGGAGGGGGGGGAAGCACATATCAGTGTTCTTACCCAGCTCTGGACTCTGCATGCCACATATTTGACCTGCCAGGCAAGATGAGCCTACTGGTATAATAATTACATGGCTGTTAAGAGGTAAACCAGTGATTTTGTGATTGGATTTGGGGTATAGTCCACAAGAGGAAATTTATTTCTGGTACTGTAAATCTGGTCAAAAGCCCAAAGCTAGAAGTTCATAGGCTATATAGGAGAACTAATACTATTGTTCTGCTAAATATTCATGTTGTCAAGTTGCCTCCTAAATATTTGTTTATGTTTATACCCACATTAGTGCTGTTCTTGATATTGATCAGAAAAGGTTTGTTTTTTTGTGTGTTTTTGTTTTTGTTTTTTGCAGTGAGAATAAGTGACTGTTGACTATTCAACCCTAAATGGGATGTCTATATCACCCACACACACACACCACCAAGGCTCAAATAACACCAAAGAAGAAGGGCAGAAATAATGTAAGAGTTTGAGGATACAGAGACATACTGAGAAATGCTGTCTTCTGAACATGATGTGGGCCATTGAACTCAAGAATTCATATCAGCTGGGGTAACCTACATAAGACATGTTCAAGATCAAGCTAGTCCACCTTCCATTATGAGTGGGGAAGTGGCTCACAAGGTACTATCCCTAGATGATGAACCACTGGAAACTGATGACTGATAGGCAAGGGACAGTCAATTTTCTTTGGGATGGTCCCTTCTAGGTTGCTCATGCTTGGGTGGATGGCCCTCCACCCATGCATATACACATGCAACAACATATATTGGACTCAGTGTTATTTATGAAAGTGGAAGGGATGTGTCAGGCGGGCCAGAAGGAGGAGAGAGTAGGGAATAGATATGATCAAGATACATTGTATACATGTATGAAATTGTCAAAGGATAAATAAAATTATTTTAAAGGATGATATCAATAAAAAAATTATCGAGAAGTGGATGAGATCTACATGAACAACCTGGACGAGAGTGGGAATAATGAAGGGCAAGGTTTGAGGGAAAGAAAGCTTAGGGAAGCAGGAGATCCTAGCTGGATCAAGAACAGAAAGGGAGAACAAGGAATAACAGACCATGAATAAATGATGACCACATGAGAACAGGAATGGGCAGAGTGTTGTAGAAGTCCACAGAAATCCACAATGATACATCCTCTGTAGACTGCTGGCAATGGCCGAGAGAAAGCCTGATCTGACCTAGTCTGGTGATCAGATGGCCAAACACCCTAATGGTTGTGCTAGAACTCTCATCCAATCATTGATGGAAGTGGATGCAGAGATCCTCAGCCAGGCCCCAGGTGGAGCTCCAGAAGTCCAATTGTCGAGAAAGAGGAGAATTGTTGAGACCAAGATTGGAGAGGCACAGGGACAAATAGCCAAACCAATGGAAGCACATGAATTATGAACCAATGGCTGTGGAGCCCCCAGCTGGATCAGGTCCTCTGGATATGTGAGACAACTGAATAGCTTGAATTGTTTGGGAGGCACCCAGGCTGTGGGACCAGGACCTGTCCTTAGTGCATGTGCTGGCTGTTTGGAACCTTGGGCTTACACAGGGACACTTTGCTCAGCCTGGAAAGAGGGGACTGGACCTGCCTGTATTGAATCCACCAGGTTTAAATGAATCCCCAGGGGAGTCTTGGCCCTGAAGGAGATGGGAATGGAGGGGAGGAAATGGGGGAAAGGTGGGGATGGGGGCGGGAGGGGGGAGGACGGGGAAACCCATGGCTGATGTGTAAAATTAAAACACAAATATAATTTTAAAAAAGTTTAAAAAAAAATTATCCTATGCCATTGGACAAGGCCATTATCTGCTATATCTTCCCCCCATCTTTCAATAGAGATAGGCCAGCTTGAAGATCATTAAAGTCTTTTGACTATGGAAAATATCTAACAACCTAAGAAGAGAAACAGACATTGCCAAACTGTTATGAAATGTGATATGTTCAACAACAAAATGACCAGGAACTGGGCACTCCTCTTCTGGAGATGCTAGAGAAGAAAGCTTTCAGGGTTAAAAAAACAAATGGCTTTTGAGCTGAGGTCTTCAAGGACAAGTAAAGCTGGATAGAATGACAATAGGGACAAAGTTGTGTCAGGTTAAAACAGTTTGGGCAAAAACCTGGAAGCCTAAACCAGCATGTGGTTCCAGAAAACAGCCAGAGCTTGGTTCCCTCTGAAGCTTCACACTAGAGACAGGCCTACAGAGTAGACTCAGGCTGGAACTGGAGGACTTGATTTATGTTAAATAAGGAACTTGGAGAGGCAGAGGCAGCTGTAAGGGATTTATTTTATTTTTCTCTTTCTCTTTCAAATTAACAAATTATTATTGCTTGTATTATTGTTCATATTTATAGGGTACAAAATGGTTTTCTGATTTTTAATGTAATATGGCCTCATTAAATCAAGCTATTACTTCGAATATTTAGCATATTTAAAGTAAACTGTAGCATGAATTGTTAGAAGATCTTATTAATGAAAACAAACCTGGGAGCCAGGTATCGGGGTGAACACTGAAAGATCAGTGAAACAGAACAAGCCACATTGAACCTCACCTTGCCAATTCCTCAGCTGATCCTGTTTTGTCAGACTGGAAGCCTCTGAGTCTTCACCCAAATCAATCTCAGCTGAACTGCTGCTAAAATCCTAAAAGCTTAACAAGCCTATAAAAGCCCCTAGTTCCTGGTCCTCATGCTTTATATACCTTTCTGCTTCCTGCCATCACTTCCTGAGATTAAAGGTGTGTGTCACCATGCCTGGCTGTTTCCAGTGTGGCCTTGAACTCAGAGAGATCCAGATGGATCCCAAATGACAGGATTAAAGGTGTGTGTGTGTGTGTGTGTGTGTATGTGTGTGTGTGTGTGTGTGTGTGTGTGTATGTACGCGCCACCATTTTCTGGCCTCTATGTCTGTCTAGTGGCTGTTCTGTTCTCTGACCCCAGATAAGTTCATTAAGGGCACACAATCTATTGAGGCAACACAATATCACCACATAAAACCATTTGAAATTTTCTTTCAGCAACATTGTACAGCATGGTGAATATAGCTACTAATTAAGTTAAAGGATAAAGGGATTTTGAGAAATAAAAACATATATACAGTTTGTCATCATAAAAGCTGTCACTTAGGGGCTGAAGAAATTTAAAAGAACTTAATGCTCTAGCAGAGGACCAGAATTTGTTCCCCAGCATCCACTTTGGGCATCTTATAACCAACTGTAACTTCAACTCCAGCTCCAGAGACTCCAACTTCCTCATGAACATAAACACAAGCACACACACACTAAATAAATAACTAAATAAATAAATAAATAAATAAATAAATAAAATATTTTAAAGGAATTATTCTGAAATAATGACTGAGGATACAAAGAAGGTGGGAACAGTTGGACACAGGAAGTCCAGCCAATACTAGTGATGTGACGTTGTAAAATGATGAATGGCAGTGAGAACTGAAATTCAAAGCACACACACTCACATGAATTTAACAGTATCAGAACAGAAGAACTAGCTGTGAGGGAAAGAACTAAGTCAGGTTCCCATGTGGAGAAAATACAGAATTGCTGACACACAGCGGACAGGGACCCAAAACAGTGCATCCATCGAGAACAGTCTAGAAGTTTTATAAAAGACAAAATATAAAATATAGCTGTGAAATGGCCCAACCATTTCACTCCTACAGAACGTGTCATGGCTCAGAACACAACACCTCAAAAGTATGTCACCTGTACATGCTGGGAACTTTGAGCTGAAGATTGTAGGAAGGCCTCAAATGCTTGTCTCCATTTTTTTCCAGCCTCCTATTTCCTATTTCCTCTCTCTCTCTCTCTCTCTCTCTCTCTCTCTCTCTCTCTCTCTCTCTCTCTCTCTCTCTCTCATCACAGAAAGCAGAACACCTCTTCCCAAAGTTTGACACACACACATATACACCCCAAAGCAAACCACAAAACCTAGAAAGCTAACTCTGCCTTTTTCCTTGTAGACTCTCAATCTGCTAGGGCAACACCACCCAGATAGCAGATAGTCAGGAAGAATCCCATGACAATGTCCCTGCTGGGTTCTCCTACCACCCATCTTTTTGAGCTGGTCACACCTATATGTCCCATCACGTTCCTGCATAGCTGTTTATCATTCATCCAACATAATCATAAAACTAAGTAGCTTTCTCAAGCCCTTGGGTCTTCATATCTAAAGGTCTCCATGTCAAGGAAAACATTGATTAAATAATATTGTTTGTTCTGTCTACCTGCCATTTGCTATGGAGGTTTCAGCTATGACCCTTACAAATGGAAATGTATGTGTCCAGAGAGATTTGTACAAAAACATTTATGGGTCAAAGTCATCAAAAAAGTAAAAACTGTTCAAATATTCATCAGCTATAAACAGATCTATAAAACCTGGTGAATATGCACAATAAAATTCCAATGAAAAAGAGTGAAATGCTAGTATATTCTGTAATATGAAAGAACTTTGAGAATATACTTTAAAGTGAAAAGCCAGCCACCAGCATCACATTTTAAATGATTTCATGTATACACCATGTCTGAAAAGGCAAGTCAATAAACACAGAAAGTATGTTAGTGGTTCCATGTGGCTGGGAAGTTGATGAAAATTGAGTAGTGATGAGGGATAGACATAGTTTCCCCTGAAGGTGGCAAAAAGAGGCTAAATGTTTGGGTAGTCATTACACACCTCTTGGTATATTCAAGATCATTGAATTCTCACTTCAACATACATGAGTGGCATTGCATGTGTACTGTATGTCCATACAACCATTATCTTTTTATATTTATTAGTTCTTTGAGAATTTCATACATGTTTTAATCATATTCACTCAACCTCAGCTCTTCTGAGATCCACTCCCCCCTCCTTAACCATTCAACTTTGTGTCTTTTTAAAAAAACACAACAATACCAATTTGTGTTACCCAAATATTCTAGGATGTATGGTCTTCCACTGGAAAGTGGTTAACTTACCTACACTTAGAGAAAATGATCTCTTCATCTCCCAGGAACTAACAGTTGTCAATAGTTCCTCAGCCAGCAGTGAGACTTCATGGCCCAATCCCTGTCTCCATGCTGGGGTTGGATCTGTCTTGGCCTTGCACAGGTTTTGTGTACGCTGTCACAACTGCTGCAAGATCATAAGGGCAGCTGCCTGCTGTGTCAAAAAGATAAATCTTCCTGTACACAACCACTGCCTGAGTCCTGCAACTTTTCTGCCTCCTCTTTTACATGATCCCTGAGCCTTGAGAGGAGAAGGTATTGTATATATGTCTCACTTAGAACTGAGAATTCTTCAGTCTTATTCTCTGAATGTTGGCCAGTTTGGGGCCTCTGTGTTGATCACCATCTACTTAAAATAGAAGTTTCTCTAATGATGGTTGAAAGATGCATTAATACATGGGTATAACAATAAGTCATTACTAGTCAATTTAATAGTTATGTCCATTTATCAAAATAAGAGTAGGTTCTCCTCCACAGCCTATGATCTGTATAGCCATAAGTTCTTGACCCAATACTGGTACTAGGTATAGGTTCCATCTTGTGGAGTGGGACTTAAATACAAGTAGAAAGTGGTTGGTTACTCCCATGATATTCTTGTCACTATTATATTATTATGCATGTATTGCCAAGCAAGGAATTATTCTAGTTTATAAGGTTCAGAGCTGGGTGAGAATAATAATTACTTTGCTTCTCTGATAGCATGCACAGTACCTTCCAGCACTATGAATGCTAGCTAGTTGGAATGAAGTTTCTAGGTCAGTATAAGCTTGATTTTCCCATGTTCAATGACTAATTATGTGGTATGTCTTCAGCAATGGGGTCTTACTATTAAGTTCTTGTGGGTTACGAATAGCAATGCAAATACCTGTAATGATTTGAGGTCTGCCTGAATTCACTGACCAACAAATCCAGAAGAAATAACCCATTTCTGGCACTGGGTTTTTTTTTATTAGTGTCTAGAGTCTAATAGGGACATCATCACCATTATAATTCCATTCTCTCTCTCTCTCTCTCTCTCTCTCTCTCTCTCTCTCTCTCTCTCTCTCTCTCTGTGTGTGTGTGTGTGTGTGTGTGTGTGTGTGTGTGTGTGTGTGTGAGCTTCTATAGTAATAACTTTCCACATGACTTTTTTTAAAATGTCTTTAGTGTTATGTATCACTCACTCCCCATATTCCTTTGTCTACCTACTTTTTACTCCCTGACTCCAGTTTAATACTTCCTGTTCCTTTATTACCTTTTAACCTTTTATACCTTTACCTTTATACCCTTAAAAACCCCTCCCCATGGCCTCTTAGTTCTCTGGCCTCTATATTCATCCACAGTGCCTCACTGTAACCCCTGAAGAAAAATGGCTTCTCCTCTTCCCAGAAGAACCACTTCAATTGGCAGTAGAGGCCTCACAAGCCCCTCCCTCATCTATGGTGGAATGTGGAGCAGCTCATCTTATGTAGGTCTTGTGGAGGTAACCACCACTGACATGTTCACATATGTAATGGCCATGTCACTTTCAGAAGACGGTGCTTCATATCGCTCCTCTTCTGAGTGTCTGACACAGTCTCTCTGCTCAGAGTTGTGATGTGTTGCATTTCGTCTTGAGTTATATTTTAGTTTCCTGTGCTGGTTAACATTTTTGTTAACCAGAGCAAGCCAAGGACATCTAGGAAGAGGAAACTTCCATTGAGAAAAATGCCTCCATTAGACTGGCCTGTTGGCAAGCTTGTGGAGCATTTTCTATGTGTATGTGATTGGTGTGGGAGGTCTTAAGCCACTATGTGTGGTACCACCCTGGGCAGGTGGTCCCAGGGCATATTAGAAAGCAAGCTGAGCAAGCCCTGGAGAGCAAGCCAGTAAGCAGTGTTCCTCCATCGACTACTGTTTCAGTTTCTGCCTCCAGATTCCTCCTTTGAGTTCCAGGCCTAACTTCCCTGGATAATGGACTACAACCTGTAAAGTAAAATAATCCCTTTCTTCCCAAGGTGCTTTTGGTCATGGTGTTTGATCACAGCAGTAGGAAGCAAACTAGAAATTTTCTCTTTTTATTTCTTCTTTGACTCATTGGTTTTGTAAGAGAAGTTCTTTGATTTCTGCATATGTGTGAATTTTTCAGTTTTCCTACTGTTGTTGACTCTTTTTCATTCCATTGCATTTAGAAAACATACTTAGCATAAATTACCTGTCAGAAAGGTTAGACATACATGACGGCTAGGATTTCACTATTTCTTCCTAGCTTTAATATGGGATCAGTGAGTGGAGACACAGCTTGGCATTTAAAAGTGCTCACAATTCTCACAAAAGACCCAAATTCAGTTCCGAGTGCTCACATTGGGCAGCTCACCACTATCTGAAATTCCAGATCCAGGATTCAGACAGTTTCTTCTGGCTTCCACAGGCACACACATGCATATATACTCACAAACACACATTCATAAGTAAAAATAAATCTTTAAAATATGAGCAATGCAAATATGTCAATGTAATAATATTCCCACACCATTATTTAGAAGATTGATTTAGATGATTGAGAAACCAAATTAGCTTTTAATATTTATGCATACATTTTAATATAAATTAAATAAATAAAACTTCTAAACAATGAGTTTAAATGTATTTTATTTAAAATGTTGAATGGAGATAAGAATATGGCTCAGTGGTCAATAGTACTCATTACTCTTGAAGATTACTCTAGTTCAGTTTCTATCAATTGTCTGTAACTCCAGAATGAGAAGATCCAGTGTCCTGTTCTGGTCTCTGTGAGCAACAAGTATGAATGTGGTATATATGCACACATGCAAGCAAATACTCATACACATTAATAGTCTTTTTAATGTTCAATATGCATAAGCAAAAGAAATACAAATAGAATATATCTTTATATACCCTAGAGCCTATCAGCATTGTGTTTCAGTGGCATCAAGAAGCCATTGTTGCTAATGGTAAGGAAAACAATCTTAAGAACTGGAACAAAGCTATGTCTTAGTCTCTAACTGATGCCACTGATTTAACCCAATTTTGCCCACTAACTATTCAAAAGAATTCATCAGTTGAGAAAATGTAAACTAAGTAGGGTTCTTAGTTTATTGTTGCTTGGATCCTAATGGTTCCCTCAGGGGAGGGGGTGGGAAGGCATTGCATCAATGATACAGACACAGAGAGTCAGTTGAAGGCAAACAGGAGACTTGTTTATTCAATAATGGGGAAGGCCTTATATACCCTTCCTCCCAGCACTCAAGCTGTGTCCCAATCCGGTGGTGTTGTGTGGTTATCCCTCATTGGCTGGGCATGACCAGGAACTCTGAAAGTGCCCATTGCGAGGTCCTCAGGCAGACTGCAGGTTGGCTCATAAGAAAGTACATTATGTACATGCCTTGGCAACTGATTTAAGCCAATTTCCTCCACCCTATGGGCTTGTCCTACTACAGTTTATATCTCTTTCATAGTTACATTTTTATTTAATCTCTTTTTTGTTGTTGTTGTTGTTTTGTTTTGTTTTCTTGTTTTTCAAGACAGGGTTTCTCTGTGTAGCTTTGTGCCTTTCCTAAAACTCACTTTATAGCCCAGACGGGCCTAAAACTCACAGAGATCTACCTGCTTCTGCCTCCTGAGTGCTGGGATTAAAGGTGTGTGCTACCACCACCCAGTTTATTTAATTTTTTAATCTATGACTATATACAACAGGAATCTGATGGTAGGTAGTTCTATGGTTCCTTTGCTTTAAAAAGACTATTTATAATCTGTAGTTCTCCCACCAGCTATTCTCATTTACACAATAGCAATAGTTCATTCTGTCCAGCTTACTCTTTTCAAAAATAGAGAGGAAAGGATCTCTAGGTGGCAAATTGTCTGTAGAGTGATTACTGGATAGATAGCACTATTATTCATCAAGAAGACTAAGTTTGTTGCCATTGGTAACATGAATTGCCTTCTGAGAGATTCCAGACAGGTAGCTTCTCCTGAACATAGTCACCCATAGGGACTGTAATGATACAGTTCTTCCACAGAAAGGCAACTCTCACTCAGTAAGGGAATGAGAGAACAAACAAACCAGAAGAAACATTGGCAGGTGAGAAAAACACTGAGGTCAATGATTGGAAAAGTAGAAGCTCAACAAAACCCAGATACATTCCTAAAGGAGTCCTCCTGTAGAGGGAGCTGTAGTACAAAACTGAGGGTTGATTCATTCATTCTGTCATGCTTCTGATATTTAGCAATTATTCCCTGAGATATTCAATAATAAAAAAAAAAAGTGGGGAGGGAAGGTGCCCCCGCCAGCAGGGTTTCAATGGGGGCGACCCACCTGTGGGAGCGAATGAGAGACAGGGGACACAAGAGACGACAGCAAGACAAGATTCTGATCAAGCCGCCAATCTTTATTTTTCTCCACATGGCTTATATAGCATAAGAGGGGAAGGGGCAGGAAGGAGGGAAAGGGGAAAGGGGTGTGTAGAACATGGAAGGAGAGCAAGACGTGTGAGGCAGATCGTGCAACTGCAAGATGTCGGCTAAGGTCACTGGTCAGGGGCAGTTTATTCTGTTGCTAGGCTACCTGACCATGGAATGCTCTTTATGTTCAGTTGTCATGGCACCTGACTGTGGGATGTTCTCTTATCTTTGGGAGCCTCTGGTTACTGCTCTGGGAAGGGGCTTATGACTTGTTCTCTGGTCTAGCTAGTACTTTCCATGGTTCATGTTTGGTTCCTGACATCTTGGTCCCTAACAGGAAGGGAAGGGAAGAAAAGAAAAATCACTACAAAAATTGCTGACAGACTATTAGACCTGAGTCTTTTTTCCACTTTGGAAAATGCTGGAGGAGTTATCTCCCATCTGCTTTGGGCATTCCATGCACCAGGCAATTTCCTCCCTGGCATGCCAAAAGAGGCAAAATCTGGTGCCAGACATGGCAAAAACATGCTATAGTGGTAAAGCCCTAGGCTGAGGTGCTTCTTTGCTGTCTCCAGATTTTATTTCCATTTGTATTAGAATTTGTCACTGTGTCAAAATACTTGAGCAAAGCAACTTCATAGAGGAAAGATTTACTTGACTGGTGGTTTCAGCCCATGGCAAAGAGGCTGTTGTGGGACAATGTGGTTCACACCCATGGTAGCCAAGAAGCAGAGAGTTGGAGAATACCTGAACCAGTGGATTTTATCCTTTTCCCGTTAATCCATCGGGGCTCCTAGCCTACATATTATGCCAACCACATTCAGGATGATCTTCTTCTCTTAACTAGCCCTCTCTGGAAAGACCCTCACAGACATCCCTAGAAGGGTACTGTACTCATCTCCTAGACACTTCTTAATTTAGTCCATTGACAATCAGTATTGACCAAGCATTACTAATTGTAATAAGTCTTTGTCTCAGTAACAATGTAGTGTTAACAGGTGACCACACACACCAGGAGAGGTCTACTATTTTAAGATGTAGTCAGTAGAAGGCTTTGGGATATGGTTGATGATAAGAGATATGTAGGTCCAAAATCTGGGTATCCAAGACTTGAAATGTTCTGTGAGTGTCAGAAAGCCAGTCAAGCCACAGTTCCTCTGTGTCAGCAGTGATGGATGAGCTGCTATTCCAGATGGCAATGGATGCACCAGTGAGACGCTTCTAGCATCAGGCAGCAAGGGTCAAAAACAGGTGTCAGTGAGCACTGACACCTTTCATTTCAACAATACATGTATCAAAATATACCATGTTGGCAAAAATGTTCATAGAGAGGCTCCCTCCCTCCCAGAGTACTTTGCAGAAAATGCTGCTTAGTGCAGTGAGTAAGAATACATGTTGACAATTAGACTAAACAAGTATCAATTCTAATTTTGTTTCTTGTTAGCATAGTCAGCCTCCCCAGGCCTTAGGCCAGACGCTCAGCAAAGAACCTAGTTCCCACATAGTCAGGGTAGGAGTCTACTAGCCTTTTGCCTTTACAAGATAATTTCTCTGTCATCTATGTATGGTGGATGCTGTGGTGTGCTGGCCATACCCCTCTTCAAGAATAAAAGAGTTGGTTTGGTCACCATGTAGAGAATAAGAGGCTGTGGAATGCTCAGCTCTAAATGGAACATGCATACTATACTTCTGCCCTCAAATCTCAGGAATCTTTTTGGAAGAGGGGGCAGAAAGGTTGAAAACATCAAGGAAGCAGTGCTTTCCAGACACAGCAGGACTGCTACACATATGAGCTCACAGCAGTGATGATGGCATGCATAAGACTTGCACAAGCTTCAGCCAGCCAGACAAAATCGCAGCACAGAAGAGTGGAAGGTGGATATGGAATGCCAATCACTAGCTGGGGAACTTTTGGTATTTGGTAGCTGTTGGAAAAGGGAGAGTCAGTTTTCTTCAACAATGTGACCCCATCTCAGAAAGCTGACAACTTAACAGGATAGACCCCACTCCCAAGATTGGCTGGGACTTCATGGGAGTTGAAATTGTTTAAAATACATTGTAATGAAACTCTCAAAGAACTAATAAAAATATTTTTAAATAAAAGAATAAAGACACTTCTGTTGCAATTTCAGAGAGTTCTCTGTTTCCAGGAACTTTGGGGATTTATGAAGCTAAACTTGAGTGTGGTGTTATTGTGTTCCCTGAAATATTGTGTGTTCCCCAAAATAAACTTATCTGGGGTCAGAGAGCAGGACGGCCACAATATTAAACATGAGGATAGTCAGTGGTAGCACATGCCTTTAATCCTAGCATTTCAGAGACAGAAATACTTCTGGATCTCTGAGTTCAAGGCCACATTAGAAACAGCCAGGCATGGTGACACACCCCTTTAATTCCAGGGAGTGATGGCAGAAAGAGAAAGATTATATAAGGCATGAAGATCAGAAACTAGAAGCTTTTGGCTAGTTAAGCATTTGGCTGGTTAAGCTCTTAGGCTTTGGAGCAGCAGTTCAGCTGAGAGCCATTGGGATGAAGACACAGAAGCTTGCAGTCTGAGGAAACAAGACCAGCTAAGGAACTGGCAAGGTGAGGAAACTGTGGCTTGTCCTGCTTCTCTGATCTTCCAGCGTTTACCCCAATAACTGGCCTCAGGTTTGATTTTATTAATAAGAACTTCTAACTATTCTGCTACACTTGAGAACAGTGATGAGTGGAACATAGGCTGGGTGTAGGAAATGTCTGCTGTATTTCTAAAATGGCTTCCTCCCTGGTGTGTCTGTATGCAGGTGTTGCTTTTGGCTCACACCTTGCCTGAATGGGATGATTTGAACATCCATATGCAGTCTACCCATAGCTAACAATGAAGAATCATAGAGGATTTGGACTTATTTCAGGATGGCTCAGGCCTTTAAATGTAAGTGTTTTGTTGAATTTGGATGAGTGGTGTCACCTTTTTGGGCATGTCACTGAACTCAGTGTCACTGTGCCTCTTTGTTCTTTAAAACAGGTGCCTGTGTACAAAGGTAGGGGACATGTGTGACACTTCCTAAAAAGTGGGTGGTGAGATCACAATGCAGAAGACTGAGCACTAGATGTTATTGCTAGAGGAATGGAGAGCAGTCACCTCTCTGCACTTGTCACATGTCATTTGTACTTTTATCAAGACGTCACCTGTGGCAGAGCTGATGAGGGGAAGAGTAGATTATAAGTTGGTCAGTTTGATGAGTTAGGGTCTATAGTGGCTAATCACAAAACCCTAGTATTTAACTCAAGCTAAGGAGAAATCAGATTTTCAAAACAAGCAAACATGAAATAGGACTGAAGAGATGATTTATATGGTTTAGAGTATTGGCTGCTCTTTTTTTTTTTACAGAGGACCTGGGTTCTATTTCCAGCAACCACAGAGTGGTGCTCACAGCCATCTGTAACTCCAGTTCCAGGAGATCCAATGGCATCTTCTGGCCTATACACACTTCAGATACACACATGGGTGAACAGACATGCATGCAGCCAAAACACCATATACATAAAAGTAATAATATAGTGATATAAACGAAATAAAATCCAGGAAAAGAAATGAAAAGCACCATTTTTTACTCTCTTTTTTAGAGACCAACTCATGGAAAGGTAATGTCAACTATATTGAGAGACTCATTTTGTGTTATCTCTTTACTTTTGGGGTCAGGGATTTACAGAGTCTTCTTATGTTGGTTGAGTTGGCCTGGAACTCACTGTGTAGGCCTAATTGGCCTGGAACTGACAATCTTTCTGTCTCAACTTCCTGAGTGAAGGGTTCTTAGGTATGTGCCACTATGCCTGGCCTCAAAGAGAATTCCTATAATGTATTTCAACAAATATATTCTATTTTTTTATTTCTTCCATAATATTAAAAAGAAAGTTAAGGGCTAGCAAGATGGTTCACAGGGTACAGGCCCTGCTGCCAAGTCTGATGACCTAAGTTTGATTTCAGGATCCCACATGGTAGAAGAAGAAAGCAAACTAAACTCCTGCAAGTTGTCCACTGACTCCCATACACATGCTGTGATATGTGGCTCCTCCTGTAAACAAACAAACAAATAAATAAAATTATGTCTTTGTCTTTAGTTTTTCCTTGAATATATCCCTCCTGTTGTCCTTTAGGAATAGATTCCCACAGAGGTTTTTGTTGCTGCATGATTGCACATATGCTGTCCAGTAGCTAAGCAAAAGACTTAGTCATCCCTTATGTCCAACATAATCCATGTGCTGCATGATCACATAATCTAAGCCCATATGCACATGGAGGGGGATCCATAAAAAGCAGGTCACAGACTCCTCCTCCTCCTTCTTCTTCCCTCACCAGCATATGTCTTCCAAATAGGCATAAGCATATTGCCTTAGGCTCCTTCCCCAATAAACTCTTAGAGTGGATTTTGTTGTAACTTGTGGCTTTTCTTGCATGGTAAACAGCGCTACTTAATGAATAACATTGAGCCGCATAAAACTAACAGTTTTGACTGACTTTCTGGCCTATTGTTTTGCTTTATGAGCCAAGATGGGAGCATCCCCTGTTATTAAATCATTTCAAAGATGCCACTGAATAGGGCTGGAGCAACACCCAGACAGTTGTCATGGATGGAGCAGATTACATAACTCTGAAAGCACAAACTCTGGGCTTCTAGAGAGCAGCTGAAGTGTTTGAAACAGTAAACGGTGGTGCTTCGTCTTTATTCCTCTATCCTAGCAGTGTCTCTGGGCTTTGAAGGCTTCATCAACTATGTCTTGCATTTAATCAATTTGTTTTTTTCTAAAGACACTGGATTAACAATGGCAAAGACAAGGACATTGTAAACTAGGTTTTCCTGGTAGTAGCTACAGAGGGATATTGGTGTGAAGGATGTATACTGCTTGTGAAATTAACACTGTGGTAGAAACAGGAACAATGCAGATTTGTGGATGGAGAGATCTGCCTATGATACAACTTCATGGGAACTTTACAAGAATGACCTTTGAGCCTGCACTGCAGCAGGGAAGCCTGGGCTTTTATACATCTCCTTCAATGTGGGCCATCCCTAGTATGCAATGCAAACCCCCCCCCAAAAAAAAAAATCCTTGCTACACTCTTATTTACTACCAGCTAATGTATTTAGAAGTGTAAGAAAACCATTATTTTATATCACTAAGTTTGGAGTAGTTTTCAACATAACAGCAAAGAAGCCAGATTTTACCAAATCACTCTGAAACCTCTGGTTACCTGAGTCTAGAGACATAAAATTTCTAAATTCTGCAACAAAATGAACTGAATCAAAAGGAGGCTCTGAGGAATACTAATCTCTAAATCCCAGGCTGTTGGCTGAGAAGACTCATTTGCTCTCAGCTGGTGAGTAATTCAGAAGCAGGGCTTGCCCACCTGGGTCTATGTTGTTCTGGAATCACAATGTTTTCCAACCAACCCCAGAACATCTGGGAAGACCAGGCAGAGGGCCAAACTTTAAAGACAACTTGAGTCTTAGCTTCGTTTAGTGTTGCCTAAGAGTGGGCTTTATTCATCAGCTTTTTTCTTAACCTTTCTAGAGCTTTATTGGGAGAGGGGGGAGAGAGGGGGAGAGAGAGAGAAATAGAGAGAGACAGAGAGACAGAGACAGAGAGACTGCAAGGAGGGCGGAAAGAGAGAAGATATTCATCAGCTTTTGTTAGTTTTTCAGGGAATCTTACACACACACACACACACACACACACACACACACACACACAAAAGGGGGTCAGAAAAGGGGCATTGGAAAACACCTATTGTGTTGAATAATTAATTGTTCCCCAAAATACAACAGACAGATCTGAACCAAATTCCACCCGGCTCCTCTTGGACCTTAAAGCAGAATTCTCCAACTTTCTTCTCAGCTTGCAACAAAGGGAAAAGTCTAGGCAAGTTCCCTGTCAGAGCTACTTTCAAAGGAATGCTTACAGAATTACCCAGTAAACTCAGAAGTTTCCTTGGAAGTGTTATTTTCAAGAGGGATAACTCTAACTGTAAAGGGCCAGCTCCCCATAAAAGATGAAGGAGTGTTAAAAGGACACTCTTTGATTGTAAAAGTCCAAAGCTCTTGAGTTCATTAAAGAAAAGGCGCCAAAAGGATCCTTAGGGAGAAATGTCTTTCGTTTCTTTCCTTAACTTGCTGATTTTCTCTCTAGAATGAAGTAAGGACCCAGGCTCAGCCTTACAATTAAGGGAGCTACTTCATAGGCAGGAATCTGAGCTGTCTGCATCCTGGGAGGGGAGCTCTACTTCAAATGCCTCTTGTCTGGAAATAAGCATTACTGTACAAGACAAAAGCCCAGTTTTCTTGTGAGCTGACTGAAGCCCAATCTGGCTCCTTCTGGAATAAGTTAGTGCTGGATTCATAAGGTGTCAGCTCATTTCTAAACACTAAGCCTGGTCACTTCTTTGGTGAGCATGTCCAGAAGCTTTTACTACAGCTCACAACTGTGACTTCATGGGAGGCTGTTCTCAAGTGGAAAAATTTTAACAAGAGGCTCCACGGTATGAGGAACTCATTTCCTAGGGAGAGAGAGTAACTGGAAGCTAGTCTTCATGGAAGTTCCAGAAACCTCGGACCCTGTTTGCAAAGGTGGTCTCAATGTAGAGGTCGAACTTGTGCCTTAGCACCCAAGCCTGTGCTGCATGAACAGTGTCTCACCTTGCTTTCTATTGCTGCAATAAAGACCAAATGCAACTTGGAGAGAAAAGGCTTTATTTGGCTCATGTGTCCCAATCACACTCTATCACTGAGGGAAATCAGGGTAGGAACTGAAGCCAAAACCTTGTAGGAACACTGCTTAGTGGCTTGATCTCCATGGCTTGCTCAGCACTGTCCACAGTGGGCTGAACACTCTCACATAAATTATTCATCAAGAAAATGCCCCCAAGACTGGTCTACAGGCAAATATGAAGGAGTATTTTATCAACTGATACTTTTCTCTTTCTAGATGCCTCTAGATTTTGCCAAGTTGAAAAACAAAAACAAAGAAAAAGAAAAACAGGAAACCAAGTAATATTTTAGAGTATCACATACTTCTTCCTGTCTCGAGGAACTATAAGTTACCATAACCCTGGTTCCTGCTTGATACCTCACCCTCCTCTGTAACAGGCTGTCTTTGATTCTTCCATGGTAACTTAAACCCTCAGTTACTCAATAAATCCAAAAAACAATGATTTGATTTTCATAATTATCCTCAGCAAGTTCAGTTGCTATAATGGAGGAAGGTTGAACACTTTGACCAACAGTTTTGTGTCCTGGTGCTCCTGTGCATAAATCTGGGAAGACTTCAAAGACCCAGACCACAACAATGTGCACATTCTCATCCTGGGCTTATCAGAACCAATGAGTCTTATTATAAAGTCCTGAAAAAGGACTGGAAAGATGGCTCAGCAGTTAAGAGCACTTGTTCTCTTCCAGAGGACCTGAGTTCAGGCCCCAGCACCTAACATGGCAGGTCACAAGTTTCTATAACTCCAGTTCAGGGGATCCTATGCCCTCTTCTGACCTCTGAGGGAACATATACAAACACAAGTAAAAATGAAATATAAAGCACGTTAAGGAGAGGTGTTTGGGAGAATATGATCAAAATACATTGTTTTAAGTTCTCAAAGAATTAGCAAAAGTACTTTGAAAATAAGTCCTAAATACTAAAAGAGACAGAAAAAAAAAAAAAAAATGAAGGCACTAACAGAGGGAATGATGACAAAGGAGCACTCAACAGAAAGCTTCTGGTGTATCTGTTTCCTTGGTTACAGGTAATAGAGAAAGGGAGCGTGGAGGGCAAACACCTGCAGCATGAAAAGCTGCCATGAGACACCAGACAAAGGATGACAAGCTCAGGAAGCTCCCAGGGCACCCGCCAATCAAGGTGGGAAACTGGGCGGTTATTCTGATGGTCCAGGACAAAAGGGAATCTCTGACCTGGAACCCAGTTAAAAGAGTTTCTTTGTCGATTTCTGTTGAGTTGTGCTGATGATGGCTGTCACCCTTCACACGCCCTCGGTGTTTTCTTCAAGCATACATTGACTGCCTTTGAGCTGGACTGTGACTGATGCTTCTGATGGGATTTGGCCTTGCAGAAATAAACCAAGGCTAGCTAGGAAAATGAGAGAACAGAGTGCACACAGATGCAGATGCCCTGGGGTGATGAAATTTCTTCTCCCTAAGGCCCACCCTGTTGCTTCCTATCTGGCTGTTGGTTGAAGAAGACAAACTGGAGTGGGCCCAGAAGGAGGAGGCCTCTGTGCACAGCAACAGCTCTGCCCATAACAATGCTTTCGATTTCATTAGTAGGTGCTGGCAAGGTGTGTTCTGACTAACCCTATGCCTCTCACTGCAGGACTAAAAAAAAAAGTCCCATTAGAATGTGGAAACATTCAGGAAAGTATCTCCAAAAAAAATGTCCATTCATTAGATTAAAGAGAAGGAGAAATAAACCCAATAAGAAACACACCCCAACTGTTAACTGGATGCTATATACCTCTCTGGCCAGACTCACAGATCCAGAAAATTCAAGAAGGTGCTATAGTATGTCACACTACTGGGGAGTCTCTGAAGATGAATTAACCTCCACACAAGGCAGGCAGCTGAGACTACCTGCTCTCCTGCAGGTTAAAAGGCTTTTCATGTGAAGCAAGGCTCTCTAAGTGTACATTAGCCACAAAAGAATCCCCACACTGATTGCTGGAGCAGTCGGATTTCCAGAAATAGACTCACCTTAATCCCTCTCTGTATGTTCCAGAGCTGAAGCTGAACTTGACTTAGCTTTTATTGTTTTACTCTTCTTTGCACAGGGGATTGAATGTCCTAGTGTCGCTTTCAGATCAATGTTATTTTGGGTACAACTCAAAGAAAGCCATCCACATACACTGAGGAGCAGTGGGTGGCAGCAAAGTTCAGCTGCTCTCCTGATGAAGCCAAGAGGCTCCTCTTGGGAGTGGAAAGGGTGGAAAGAAATCACACAAGGCTCCAAGGTCATTGGAAGTTCAACCATTTGGCTACACAAGTGGGTGCTGACAGATGCAGAGCATCTATAGACTTTAAACGCAGACTTGCAGCTTTGGAAATACTAGACCCACTGCTCAGCTTACTGACTTCACAAATAACATATTTAACTATTGCACTCAAAACTCAAGTGCTTATCAATAGAAGCTGTATGAAGCCACAATAAGAAAGCATCACTTATAACAGAATCTTTGTTGATAAATTAACGTTTTCCTATTAGGAGAGCCATGCTAGTTTATAACGCACTTTCAAAGCCTCCCTCCATCCCCTGCCTTTGGCACTCCTTTCAGAAATCCCTCTTTCCTGCCACAGTGTGTTGAATCCCAGACCCTCTGAAAAACTGCTCACCTACTTGCCTCATTATCCTCATGACCCACAGGAGGCAGCAGCTCCACTGAGAACAGTGGCCTGAGAACTGAACCTGTCTGCTCCCTGCTACCACAAGAGGGAAGAGTATCTAATTTAACACCAGTGTTAGAAGGCTTCCATGTAAAATGTGAGCACAGGAGTTATGGGACATTTGGTGACACCCACACTTAGAGAACCCCCGTCATTTTATACTGGCTGCACAGTGTGTTAGAGACACAATACAATTTTAAATCACCCCAGGAACTGAGTAACAAAACGCACTGACGTCTTACCTTGCTGAAATAGATCTGAGCTTTTTTTGAGTTCCTTTCCGGGTTTCTAATTCTTCAATGAGCACCAGAGACAACACCCACCCCCTTCAGCATCAGGTCTGTCAGGCCCTCCCCCACCCCCAAGCTCCTAACTTGGATCCTAGACAAAGGAAACTTGTTTGCACTTGAAGAAAAAAATAACAACTACAGGAATAACAAAACAGCAACCTTCCCACGGGCCTATTTCATGGGGCTAAAATCAATTGAGGTGACTAGATGACAGCTTAATATAATCAGAGGCCCAGAAGAGTAATTTAACACATTTTTGTCTACTTTACACACAGCAACAAAATCATGTCAGGTCTCATGGAAGAAATCTCAAATGAAAAACAACGGAAGCCCCCAAATTGAACTGTTTTCCTGTAATCCTGTATCTTAGACTCCTGAGAAATGCAGAGGGGAAAAATATCTGCCTCACTGTGATTTTTTTTTCTTTGTAGCAAAGTGGTAGACTCAAGATTAAAAGAAGGCAATTCTCTTTTCATGAGCCATCTTTGCAAAAACAGAACATGACAGAAAATGCTATTGTCTGGTCTGGGGAGGCAGTGTTTGTTAATGACGCTTAATTTTTTTATTGATTGATATTTATTTTCTATTTCTTTAATAATTGTTTTTTATTCTTGAGAAATCCATACATGTGTACAGTGAAATACGATCAATCCATCCATTCCCCTCCTCCAGCTCCCTCTATGTCCCTGTCTATCTGGACGTTCCATCCTATTGCAATGAACACCATTACCAAAAGCAACTTTGGGAGAAAAGTGTCTATTTCTTCTTAAAACTCTCAGGTCATAATCCATCACTGAAGGAAGTTAAGACAAAAACCTGACAGCAGGAACTGATTCAGAAGTCATGGAGCTGTGCTGCTCACTAGCTTCTCTCCTCACCATGACCAAATACCTGACAGAGGCAACTTACGAGAGATTAAATTTTACTTTAGTTCACTTTTCAAAGGATACAGTCCACTGTGGTACATCACATACTATTGACCAAATAGAGGCAGGACCTGAGCCAGGCCACAAGGCTCAAGGTCCACCTCTAATGGCTCATATCTACTAACTAGGCCTTTCATCTAGAGCATCACCAGTTTAGGAACTGTGTGTTCAAAACCATGACTTTGTGGGAGATGCTTCACATATAAACCATAACATGAGAGAAGAGACAAAATAACATTCTACCCTAAGGGAATTTTTCTTATAACCAGATGGTGCAAGTTCTTGGAAACTTTACAGAGATGGTAGACTACATGGTTTCAAAAAAATGAAATCCAATGAAGAGTCACTCTGCCTCCCTGCCTCGCCAACAAGTCCCTGCATATACATATGTTCACAGGCTAGGGCTGGGACTCAGAGGCAGAGGACTTGCCTTTTAGTCAAGGTCCCAGGCTCCACCTCCAGCATCACCTCTGTCCCAAAAAACAGCCTGTCAAATATTTAGCACAGCACCAACCTCACTTTCCAAACCAAGCCACAGCTGTGCAAGCTTTTCCTACTTCTTCACCCTGTTTCCCTTGATGCAATAAGCAGCTTGAGCTTGAAGTTTAGGAAGCTTTCAGCTTGGAAAGGTGAAGCATGCTTTCTAAAGGTCTGTAGCTAGAGGTGTCTATTCCTCACTTTCACCTGATTTCTCCCTGAAAATTGTTAATTGTAGGCAGACCTTTCATATACTGTAGAATATCAGTTTCTATGGTTTCCTAGTATCTATGTGAACTTCTATCCTTTTGCACTGAGGTGCCAACTAGAGTAGAGATAATTTGCTTAAGGAACTTATGAAGAAAAGTTTAGAATAAAGTATAGAAGAGTGGAAGAATGGAAAACTCCACAGGTTGAAGTGCTTGGCTGTATTCTCAGCACTCAAAAGGTGAAACAAGAGAATCATGAGTTTACCAGCTTCATCTACAAAGTGAAACTCTTCCGCAGGGAAAAAAATTATGAACGACAAAAACAATTTAAGTGTTGTTAACAGAACTAAATGCTGAGAACAAATGAGTGAAATGGAAAGAGTGATGAGTTTAAAGAGAAAGACTGAGAAGAATGAGGTCCTGGATATCAACCTTCCTCAGGGGCACAGGAGCTGGCTCAGGTGTGTTCACAAATGCAGTGGAGTTCAGTGAGGATTGTAGTGCTTATGGAAATATGAGCTTGGCTCATTATCTGACAAAGAGCACAGGAATTGTGATATAGGGAAAGAGAAGATGCTTGAAAACTCTCATCTTGGAAAATGTGTATGCTCCAGAGAAGCATTGCTGGGAATATGAGGTAATGTGAGTTGCAACATTAGTCTCCATGTGCTTACTTGCTTTATATTTGAAATGCCTTTTCTTTTCTAACTTAAAAAAAGTATTTTAATTTTATGTGTTTGAGTTTTTTTGCCTCCATATATGCCTGTGCACCACATGCTTGTGGTGCCTGCATAGACAAGAAAAGGGCATCAGACCCCCCAGAATGTTTCATAGGGTTACAGGTGAGCCACCACAAGCATGTTGGGAACAAAACCCAGTTCCTCTGGAAGAACATCAAGTAGTCTTAACTGCTAAGCTATCTCTCCAGCCCCCTTTTCTATAACTTTTAAAAGATGAAATTCTTCTGTTTGCTTGTTTGTTTGTTTGTTTGTTTGTTTGTTTGTTGAGAGAAGGTTTCTCTGTGTAACAGTCCTGGCTCTCCTGGAACTAACTCACTCTGTAGACCAGGATGGCCTCAAACTCACTGAGATCCACCTGCCTCTGCCTCCCAAATGCTGGGATTAAAGGCATGAGCCACCACCGCCCAGCAAAAGATGAAATTCTTAAGAAGATAACCTACAAACTAATGCTAATAAAATTCTGAGTGGTGAGCACAGTTTGATACTGCAGGGTCATAGATGGGAAGTTTACAAGTGAAATGCAGTAAACACAGACAAAAACATGGAACATGAACAGGTATCATGGAACATACTTTAAGCCACATTTTATATCTGTTGTCCTTCCTTGTAACATGAATCTTAAAACGTCTTTTAATAAAAAGCCCAGGGCCAGATATTGGGGTGAAAGCTGAAAGATCAGAAAAGCAGAACAGCCAGCCACTAGCTTACCTCTACAAAATCCTCAGCCTCAAGGGAGTGAGTTCCTGTTTCTTCATACCTTAAATAACTTTCTCTGCCCAGACATCACTTCCTGGGATTAAAGGCATGTGTGCTTCCCAGTATGGGGATTAAATGTGTGTGTCACCACTGCCTGGTGCTGTTTCCAGTGTGGCCTTGAACTCATAGAGATCCAGATGGATCTCTATCTCCCAAGTGATAAGATTAAGGGTGTGTGCCACCACTATCTGGCCTCTATGTCTAATCTAGTGGCTGGCTCTGTCCTCCAATCCACAGGCAAGTGTATTAGGGCATACAGTATATCACTACACTCACTTCACCAGGCAGTGGTGGTGCATGCCCTTAATCCCAGCACTCAAGAGGCAGAGCCAGGCAGATCTCTGTGAGTTCAAGGCCAGCCTGGTCTAAAGAGCCAGTTCCATGACAGGCATCAAAACTACAGAGAAACCCTGTCTCAAAAAAAAAAAAAAAAAAAAAAAAAAAAAAGATGTGCATAAACCACTCACTTCAAAGTGGAAGACATATCCATCAGAATACAATGAAAGTAGTGTAGCCATATGTAATACAGAGATACTTAGATTTTTCAAGGAGTATGGGGAGATGGCTCAGCTGGCTGCTCTCCCAGAGGACTGGAGTTTCATTTTCAACTTCCAAATGGTGACTTACAACTATGGGTAACTCCAGTTCCAAAGGATCCAATACCCTCTTCTGGCCTTTATGGAGATTAGGCATGCACATGGTGCAAGAAAAACATTCATGTGTACATAAAATAAAATTTTTTAAAGGGACAGAAATAAAATGCCCCACAGACTTGTCTACAGGACAATCTGATGAAGTCATTCTCTCAGTTGAGGCTTCCTCTTCATGGATGATCCATTTGTGTCAAGTTGACAAAACTAACCAGTCCAGTTGCCATCCAAGATCTTGATCCTGTGAAAAACTCAGCTGTCTTAGCATCTCCAGCACTGAATTAAATAATATGCTCTGATTGTATGGATTTAATGTTTTATTAAGGCTTTCTGTCATTTTCCAGGCAAGCAGGTTACATGTGACACATAAAGTAATATGGTTGGATGTGGAGGTGCACACCTGTGATCTAAGAACTCAGGAAGTAGAGGTAGTATATGCTCAGGCTCTGGCCAGCCTAGACTGCATAGCAAGGCTTTGCCCTGTTCCCTCTATAAATAAAATAACAAACTAGTGATGTCATAAATGTTATCACATGAACAAAATAGAGAATCTCATTGACTATTGTATTCCTTTCCATGTTTAGAAAAGAACAACAAAAGAGCTTTGCAATGACAGCCATGAGAGTGGCAAAATGTGGCCCCAACTTTTTTATTCTCCTCCCTCAAAAGTAGAGACTTTGTTTCCCCACCTTAAACCTGGGTGTGTTTGTGATTGTCTTGACTGGCAACTTCCAGCAGACCATTGGTAAGTGTTTAATATCTATATTTACATTTTACTCTAAAGCATGCACAGTTGGTTTTTGTTTGTTTGGGTTTTTTTTTTGTTTTTTGTTTTGTTTTTGTTTTCTTTTTTTGGTTTTTCAAGACAGAGTTTCTCTGTAGCTTTGGAGCCTGTTCTGGACTAGCTCTGTAGACCAGGCTGGCCTCAAACTCACAGAGATCCATCTGGCTCTGCCTTCCGAGTGCTGGGATTACAGGTGTGCACTACCACTGCCCAGCCACAGTTGTTTTTTATTGGAGCAAACAATAATCACTACCCTTGGCAGTAACCAGGCTCCATTGACTCCTTTTAGAATGTGTAATTAGTCAGATGTCACAGCAGCCATCCAGGGGAGAGTTTCTTCCCCAGCATGGATCTCTAGATAGACTATGAAAGTCCATTTTTGCACAATTTAATGGGACTTCTGAGTTCTGATGGCTGAGCTTGACAGCACCTTGTAACAAAGAAGTCTCATGCCACAATTCTCCTCAATGTGGGCAAAATTATGGGAATTTCATCTTTGACTTAAAAAAAAAAAGATTTTTAGAGACAACATTTCTGGAAAACAGATGTAACAATTATTAATAAAAGCAGCTAGAAAGAAGTTGTTTTTAGAATGGAATGTTCCAGTAATGGTATAAAGGTTATTGTACGGGCCATAGTTCTCAAGGAGCAGGACGGATAGAATGACCCATCTATATATTATGAACAGAGCTAGTAGAATGATCCAATATGTTAAAAGGGAATTAATTATGCTGACTTACAAGATTTGATCCAGTCCAACAATGTCTCACACTAGAGACACAGAGAATCCAGTAGTTCCTCAGTTCATGAAGTTAACTGTCCCAAGAGTCTCAATCTGGCACTGAAGACCTGGAGGATTACTGGAGAGATGCTGGTCTTTCATCTACTTTGGAATCCTGAATACAAGTAGGTTCTAATATTAGTGCAGGAATGCCACTGTGAAGGTTGCCAACCAGATAGCTCAACTTGCTAGAAAGAGTGAGGCAAAAAAGCAAAGCTGCCTTCTTCCATGTACTTTTACCTACACTGCCACCAGAAGGGTCCACCCACATACAGAGTGGATCTTTTTGGTTTAAATATTCTGACCAAGAAATCTATTATTTCATCATTGTGACAACAGACCTAACAAAAGCAACAAGAAAGGTTTGTTCTTGCTCACCATTGCAGGGCACAGCCCATCATGGAGAAGTCACAAGCTTTAGGTAGATGCTCTTATTGCATCTGCATTTAGGCAGAAGATAGAAAGGAATATTCTGATGCTCACTCACTTTCTCCTTTTTGCTCAGTTTAGGACCACAGCCCAAAGAATGGTGCCATCCACAATTAAAATGGGTCTTCCACTGCAATCGTTTTAATCTGGATAATCCCTCACAGGCATGCCTGGAGGTTTGTCTCCTAGCCACCTCTAGATTGTATCATGTTTACTTTAGTATTAATTATCACAGGTGTGTAGTTGAAAGTTTCCCTGTGCCTGCTTGGTTCCTGCAGTAGCCAGCTCCACAGTCCATCAGCCACTTGGATGCAAGTAAACACACAGAGGCTTATATTATTTACTAACTGTATGGCTGTGGCAGGCTTCCTTGATAGCTAGCTCTTATAGTTTAATTCAACCCATTACTAGTATCACCACCTGTTCCATGGCTTTACCTGAGTCCCATTATATCTAGTTCCTTGGGTGGCAGGCTCAAGTCTCTTCTGCCTCTTCTTTCTCTTCCTGTCTATCTGCTTGGATTTCTACCTGCCTCTAAGCTGCCTTGCCATAGGCCAATGCAGCTTTATTTATCAACCAATCATAGTAACACACGTTTACAGCATACAGAAAGATATCCCACAGCACTTCCCATTTTTTCTAAAATAAAAAAAGTTATAACTAATATAAGAAAAACTATATACAATAAGTACAATAACTATATACAATATATACAGGCAATAAATATATCTACAGTGTCTAGTTCATTTGCATTTGACAAATTCAGGGAAAATATTCCATTATCTATCCTATCTTTGTGAATCCAAAGGATTATATATAATTTACCTTCTATACTAATTTGCATTATGAAAAATCATCTTTTGATGTCTTTCAAACTTATACACTTTATACCTCTTTAGTGAGTTTCTTTTCTGAAATTGTTAATAAGGAAAACTATAAGTATAATTATATAATCTTCAACTCCCTCAGAGGCCTGAGAAGAAAATAATATTACCTAGTTAAACAGGAAGTGCAAACAAGTGACTTCCAAAAAATGTGAGTTATGACAGAAACAGCTGGCTGCCTGGACAATCACCCAGGTTCCTCTGCAACATTGGGACACCCATCTTTGGCCTACAGGCCTACAATATCTGACAGACTCATCTGTGAAGCAGGATTTTCTAAAGAGCCTTCCTGCCTTATCTTGTGTGTCCAGTATATTCTCAACAGTCGAGACAAGGGCATTTTCTTGCCTAATGGCCAACTTTTGCCACAGTGAAAGTAAACTACATATGCAGTTTCTTCAATGCCCATTGTCTTCTTTGAAGTAGATTGGTGCTGCCAGGAGCAGACATGTCTCATTGTGACTAAAGAAAGAAAGGAAGGAAGGAAGGAAGGAAGGAAGGAAGGAAGGAAGAAAGAAAGAAAGAAAGAAAGAAAATTTATGTTATTAAAATACCTTAAATGCCATATTCTTTAGACCTCTGAAGTGTTTGAAAATGACTGTGTATCTCAAATATATTTCTGCTTGACCTTGAAAGCATACCTAATATGACTACAAGTTCAATTGTAATGACTAACTACTAACCTACATTTCTTTATTATCCTAAATAGTTGGTAATAATTTTCAAGGACTAGAAAATTGCATTACATTGTTAAATGAATTGTATAGGTACAATACCTTGAACAAGATTAGAAATATACAGTATTTTCTAACAAAATCAATCTCAAATTCGTATCAATGTACAAAATCTATATACAATATACAAAAGTCCAATCCAATGTAAAATATTTAAAACTAGTAGTTGCCTTCTAGGAGTAAATTCAATAATCTACCTTTTTATATTATCATAACTATATAAACCAGTTTCAAATTTGTAGCAATATATGTGATTTATATGCAATATACAAAACTCTAATGCAATGTAAAATATTTAAAACAAGTAGTTCTTTTAAAAGTAGATTTAATAATCTACTTTTTATCTTATCTATATGTTCTCTTTTTTCAGCATAGATTCAATAATATACACTTTATCCTATCATTTCTATATCTCTTTTTTCTGAGTAGATTCAATAATCTACCTCTTATCTATATCCTCTTTTTTTTTTTCAAACAAGAACATGCATCTAATTTCCTTTGTTTAACTTTTTTCCTGACCATTAACAATTACCAATTTTTAACCAACCATCCTAAACAATGACAATTATCTGTAACCCATTGAATGACCAAAAACCACCCACCCCACTTCTTGGGAATGTGGACATCATGTCTTAAAATTACTTCCTGCTGTCTGAGGTTGAAGGCATCTTTAGGAGGCCCTGAAAAGAAAAATTTTGAGTTAATTGTCAAGTCCTGGGAAAGGTTAGCTGTATCATTTGTCATCCAGTCTCTACATAATGTGAAAGTGCAGGGCTTGTCTCAAGTCCTTGCTCAAGTAATATATGAGGCTGGACCATCTCAGCTAGCCATCTTAAAATTGTCCTTTGCAGTTTGTAGTCCAAAGCCAATCTTTGGGTGGTGTTTGTCAGCTTAGTGGTATTGTCATCATCCTGATGGAATCATTGTTGTGGGGCCCCAACATCTTTTTAGAGACTCTAAATTTGCTATTAGGCACACTCATGATTCCCTGCAGAAAACTGATAGAGACACAAACAGGAAAACATTTTCAGGCAGCTACATGAAGCCTTTTTTCTAGAATTAGTTAGTACTTTATATGACCATTAATATCATGACACAAATTTAAAATATATATATAACATAAATTTTGATATAAGATTTATACCTTAAGAAAAGTTTTAAAAAGTCAAAGTAGAACTAAAGAATTATGAGATTAGTGGCAATAGAATAGTCCCTTAATTTTGGTTTTCTTCTGTCCCATATCAGATGACTCTTCTGACATGACACAGAGACTTTGCATTTTCTTTTAACAAGCACTTGGATTTAAAGAAAGAGAGAGCCATACTACAACTCCAAAACCAGCTTTAATTTTTAATTGAACTGGGACTATCTAAAGACCATTTGCATTATGTGTCTGTAGAGAACAACAGAAACATATTTAGGAAGACAACAACAGAAACATATTTAGGAAGACTTACAAAATTTTATATGTGATACACCAATAGGCCAATTTACTCTTTTTCTTGGGACATTTTTTCTGGATGATTTGTCCTTTTTCTTCAGATGTCTCATATGTCTGGTATACTTCAGATCAAAAACAAAAACCCTTTCCCAACCCTAACTTTGGGGAGGTACCCTCTTGGCAAGTTATATCTGATTAAATGAGAAGCATTTGTTAGTTATATGTTAATTTAAGTTGAATAGTCATACTGGTTGATGAACTATCACCTCTTCTAATTAAGAGGTCTCTCTTATTCAAATTGAATCTTTGTCAGTTTTGATGGTATCCGTAGCTTTTCTTCTCCTGTAGAAACAAAAGCAAAACCTTGTCCCCAACATAACACATATCCTGGTTTCCATTCTGAGTTCATCTTTAAGATATATGGGCTGATTTAATTTTGTAGTTTTTTCTATTATCCAATTTCTCTCTGCAGCTGTTGTTCCTTTCTCATTAGCATTAAGAAAATTCAAAGTTAATAGAACATTATATAATCTATTTCTGAGGGGTTTTGTTACCCCTTTCTGTTTATTTAGTGTATCCTTTAGTTTGATCTTCCTATGACTGTTTGGCTCATAGGATTGTGTGGTATACCTATAATATGCTTTATATTGTAATAAGCAAAAAAAAAATTCATTTTACCAGAGGCATATGCTGGAGCATTGTCAGTTTTAATTTGTACAGGTATATCCATGATGGCCATAACTTCTAGAAAATGCATGATTATAGAATCAGCCTTTTTGGAACTCAGAGCAGTTGCCCATTGAAATTCTAAATAGGTATCTATGGTGTGGTTTACATATTTCAACTTTCCAAATTCTATAAAATGAAACACATCCATCTGCCAGATTTCATTCCTCAGAGTACCCTTTGGGTTACATCCTACTGGTAGTAGAGTTTGGCTGTAAAAAGAACAAGTAGAACATTTCCTTACAATTTCCTTGGCTTGTTGCCAGGTTATGGAAAAATCCTTTTTTAAACCCTTGCTATTGATATGATGTTTATTATAAAGTTCTGAGGCCTCCAGCACATTTCCTATTAATAGTTTATCAGTTTCATCATTACCTTGTGCTAGAATTCCTTGAGCACAAATCCAAGGCGAGAGAAAGGCAGAGTGTAAGAAGACACTAGTACCACCAGGAGAAGCAAGATGTGAAAGTACCAGAAAGCCATGGCCATGTGGCAACTTATAGATAAATAGAAATGGGTTAAGTTAAAAGAGCTAGCAAGCAAATGGCCTGTCATAGGCCATGTAGTTTGTAAATAATATAAGCTTCTGTATGTTTACTTGGAACCAAGAAGCTGTGGGACTCTGATGGGAGAGATTTGTCCCAACCACGGGGCAGGAACAGAGAAGTTTCTGGCTACACGGGTGGGATATTGCTATTACAGTAATACTTTTTAAAATGACTTACTTATTTTTACTTTATGTGTGTGAGGGTTTTGCTTGCATTGTATGTATGTGCACCATGTATGCAATGCCTCAGGGAACTAGAAGAGGGAGTCAGTAGGTAGTTGTGAGCCACCATATGGGTATTAGAACTAAACCCAGGTCCTCTCCAAGTGCTTTAACTGCTAAGCTATCTTCTTAGCCCCACCGTAACACATTTTAGTAGTGATATGCTTTAGTGATAAAATATTTGCAGATGAAATAATATGTTCTACTCTGGATATGTTCAGTAGAAGAGAATTTATCCATGAGCAAATCCCCAGTTCCTACCTACTGCACAACAGAAAACCTTTTAAAGATTTTTTTTAATTATTTTAATGCCATGATTTCAATAAGAAGAATGAGAGGCTAGAACAATAAATCATTCTGATAACTCTGGAAGCCATGTAGAGATCACATAATTCTTTCCACTTTCCTGTCCATGTGAAAACCTCTGTGGTAAAACCTAGAAATATAAACTACTTTTATTACCAAAGAAAAACAGAATATTTTAAAAGAAATACTATATTATTTCAATTAAATAAATACAACTATTATAAATAATGCCAATGATGATATTTTTGATCCTACAAGATATTGATATGTTGTCAATGAATAAAATCAGAATAAAAGTTACATATACACTTAAACATAGCTTATAAATATTAAGTGTAGTGGTATAAACAATTGAAACTCTACTCTATGTGTAGAGAGCTGCGTGCCACACCCTAGAGATGGCGCTGGCTTCCGCCTTCCACCTTCCCGATGGTGAGCATTCTTGGTAGTAAACAACTCCATATTTTGCTTGGCTTTAGGATCTGGCTTGCTTCCGTATACCGGACCTGTCTGTGATGCCCACTTGATGGGTTAGGGTTGGCTACCCAGAGGCTATTAGGGCTGAGGGGGGGCTCCCCCCGGGGTCAGAAGATTGTTCAAGGTTCCTGAATAAACTGCAGAAAGAAGAGCTTGGTGTTGCGTCTTCCTTGCTGGTCGCGACATCTATGTATAATAACTATACATATGATCTTAAAGGAAAAAAATGGACTACAACAAAATAGATCAAAATGTTCCTATCTCTTGTTATTGGACTGCAGTTAATTATTTTGGTTTTCTTTTCTAATAAAGAAAAACAGACATTTAAAATTAAAATTATTGAGTGTAGAATATCTCAAGAGAAAAAAATTTATTATATTTATTCATTTATTTATTCATCCATTGTGTGTATAGGTATAGAAGTGGTAAGTGTGTTGAAGGAATGTGGGTGTATTAGTAGACTCTGGTTGTGGGCAGGGTGGGCATGTGGCCCACAAACCACAGAACATATATGGAGGTGAAAAGACAACTTGTAGAAGTTGGTTCTCTCCTTTCACCATTTGGGACCTGTGATCCAAACTCAGTTCATCAGGGTTGGGAAGCAAGTGTCTTCACCTGCCCAACAATCTTGCTGGCCCTGAAAACATGTTTTAAATACCATTTTCTTTTATTCAGTTTTTCATAAATGTAATTTTTGCCTTTTAAAAGCAAAGCAAGAAAGGTTTAAATTATGTGTTTTAGAATATACACTTACTGTGTGCATTCATTACTATTCAGAATACAATGCTTCCAACTGTTTCTAAAACCTTGCAACACTACATTTCACACTACAGCTGTCTGTTATAAGTGCTCCTGGAGACCAGGTCATGGCATATTCAGCAGACATTTATCACCTAATAACATTTATGATTTTAAGTAGAGAAGGAAGGGAGCAATTTTATCAAGAAATGAAAATAATTGTAAGTGTAAATTCACTATGATTTATGTAATGTGGGTTTAACTAAGCATGTGCTAGCTAAAGCCACAGTTTTAGTAATATTTTTATGAGACAAATCAAATTAATTTATCTTGATCTTTTTAAGTGAGAAAATGTTAAGTCTTCAATATTTTACAAAAGGAGTAACTTTAGGAGGAAGATGTTGAACATATTAGTCTGAAAAATAGATTTATGGTTTTCCTGTAAGCTGTTTGTTTGTTGTTTATGTGTATGGACATTTTACCTACATATATTTCTGTGAGCTACTTGTGTGCTTGGTGGCCAAGGAGGCCAGAAGAGGACATCAGATCCCCTGGAACTAGGACTATAGACAGGTATGCATCCACTGAGAAATCTCTCCAGTCTTCAGTGTTCTGTTTATATAATCAAAATACCAACTAATACGGTAGTGGTGAGAGGGTAGACTAGAAGTTGTCTCCATGTGAACTGACAAAGAAGATAGCCAGAATAAGAAAAAAATCCATTCCAAAGAGAGAGGAAGAGTTCCAAAAAGCCTCAATTAACTGAAATAAAATGTGAAAAGTGCAGGAAAACAAACAGGTGGCACTGAAAACACCTGTACAGCATCATTTGTGGACTCCTGATAGAAGAGGGAGAGCAGAAACGCCTTCAAGAGTAAGCTGACCTCCTGTCTATCAATCTGGCATAAAAATAGAAGTGAAACTGTGTAGGAAAACAAATGCGTCAGGGGTTTGGGGCAGGAAAGGTAATCAGTTTGGGGATGTGCTCATGTACAACGTGCACTTGTATGAAAATTTAAAAATAAGTAATTTTGTTCAAAGAGTAGGCTTCTCGAAAAAGATGATCATCATCAACAACAAAGATATTTTAACTAAAAAATGCCCAAGTGACAACCCAGAAACATAATAAACATGAAAGAGCAACACAGCCTGATTCCTATGAAAGGCTTTAACTCCCCAGCTACTAAATTCACATACCAAAGCAATAGTAAAATGCCAGGTAACAACTTCAGAAAGTTCCTGGGTAAAAAAGATCTGTGACAGAGAAGGTACAAGCAAGCCTATGCACTCAATTAAGACTCTGGGAAGACAAGTGGATAAAACAGAGGGAGAAATCAGGGGGGAAAATGGATGAGAAAATCAGCAACATATTTAGAAAAGTCAGCAACACAGAAAAATTCTAGAAAGGAAAATGAGATGGGGAAGAGATGTTGAAATTTAAAAACTCAGCAATTTGAATTAAAAATACAGTGGAAGTATCACTATTAGATCTAAATAGAAGAAAGAATATCAAGGACAAGATAGAGAAAACACAACATTAAACCATCAATAAGTAAAAAGTTAATGAACATGGTCATAATACCCAAGACACAAACAAGAGACCAAACCTAACACTTTACAGCATACCAGACAACACTGTAATAAACACCAAGACACAGACAATCTGTTCAGTAATATTTACTGGGTATTTATATTTTACTTTAGGAAGGAAACATTTTATTTAAAATATTTGTAACTTTCCAAACATTTCTAATAAAATTTGTTCACAAAAATTTACAATTACTAAATGAAAATCATGTATAAAATTAGTGAGAACAGGCTTTCCCTAGTCAAATGATATCCTGCTTTTCTAAATGATAACTTTTTCATTTCTCAATGAGAAAATGGTTTTATTTTTACTCTGAACTTGAGAGGGGGTCCTTAACAAGCCTTTCTGAAAGGATTTATGTTGTTAGGTTGCTGTTAGTGTCCTGGAGAAGTCCCACAAAAGACCACCATCCACGTATGCAATCAACAAGAGTGTTTCTTGCCAGCGTGCTGGGGCTGAGCATCCCACACAAAGGCAAAATGGCAACAGCCATGAGAGGAACTCATATGCTCCTTTTAAGCACAGCCAAGGGGAGTTAGATCATTTTATCTACAATTGGCTTAAGCAAGTGGCAACCATATTAGTACTTTCTACTTGGCCAGGGCTAGTCAGGGGCTGGTTAAGCTTACAGTTTTCCCATTTGGGGACAGGCCTGGGCAAGTCCTAGGCTTTGTCCTTATTTGGTTATCTGCTGACTGCCTCAGGCCTGGCCTGGCCAGGTATTGCATGTACCAGACCTCCTTGTCCTTGCTGTTGGGGGTGTTGGAGATTGATTGTCCTTTGTGGCTCTTTCAGACACTGATTGTTCAACCTCAGGAAACTGAAATTGAGGCTTGATCTCTACAATAAGACTGGCCAGTCTGTTATGGCATCTGTTCAGTCCTCTCAATTGCCCCATTGCATTTGAACAGTATAGTTAATATATTGTGCACCCCAATAAACTTATCTGGGGCCAGAGAACAGAACAGCCACTATCTTAAGCATAGAGGTTAGGCAAAGAAGAGAAATGCCTTTAAGCTTAGCATTCCAGAGGCAGAGATCCATGCAGATCTCTGTGATTTCAAGGCCACACTGAAAACAGCCAGGTGTGGTGACACACACCTTTAATCCCAGGAAGTGATGGCAGGAAACAGAAAGTTATATAAGGCGTGAGAACTAGGAACTAGAGGCTTTTTAAGGTTATAGGCTTTTAGCAGCAGTTCAGCTGAGATCCTTTCGGATGAGGTCTCAGAGGCTTCCAGTTTGAGGAAACAGGATCAGCTGAGAAGTTATCCAGGTGAGGTTAGCTGTGGCTTGTTCTGCTTCTCTGCTCTTTCAGAATTTACCCCATTATCTGCCTCCAGGTTTTTTTAATTAGTAAGACCATTTAGCAACTCATCTACAAAACAGATTTGATCTTTTCCTTGTGGTCCTTCACTTTGTGCTTTATAACTGTGTTTGTAGTTTTAAAAAATGTACTATGCCTTTTAAAATGTTTTATGTCTTTAAAAATATTTAACATTCAGAACAATGCAAATGGTTAAAAATGTGAAAATGTTACAACTTAAAATTTTAATTTGGGACACTTTTAGAGGGAAAAACTTTGTGCTTTTAAATAACCTTTAAAGAGCTTAGAAATAAAATGTTTGGCTAATTCATTATTGACCACAAAAGAAAGTTGTTTAGGATGTCTATTACTGAGAGCACAGTGCCAATGTCTTGAGCATAGCTCCAGCCACTTTTCGCTAGGAAGAGGAGGTACACAGCTGTCCCAGTACCTCTGGGACAAGCTCTGTCATCCTCATGCTCTGCAGTTTGAGGTTTTCTATTCTGTTATGCTGTTGGGCTGGAGGTTTTCAGTTGTGCCTACCTCTTCTCATAGATGCCACTGAGTTTTCCCCGGTTTATTCACTAGAGACTCCAAGCAACCATGCCATGTGTCATATAAGATATTGGATCAAACACTTCTTTTACCCTAAATCAAATAAGAATGTTATTTATATATTCACATTCCATTTATAGGCATATTTGTATATAGATATACACAATTTATATGCTTCTGACTACATTTTCTTAAATAGGAAGATATTTTTGTTTCAAACCTTAAGTGAAAAATGTTTTAGCTTTAGTTGTTAGCAAGTCAGGTTATGAGTCTTAATTGAAGAATTCTCTAGATTAGGTTGATCTGTGGGCATGTTTTGGGCAGAATTGATCCACTGGGGTATGTGTCTGTTTCCATGTTGGTACCATGATGTTTTTATTACCTTATTTCTGTAAAATAACTTAGTCAAATGTAGTAATACCTCTCACTATATTCTTTGTGTTCAGGAGATTTTTTTGTTTTTTACTACTTTTGGTCATTAGTGGTTCCATATAAATTTTAAGGTTTTTTATTATATCTGTGAAGAATGGGTCTAGAATTTTGGTTGAGATTGCATTGAGTATGTATATTGTTTTTGGTAGGATAGCCATTTTCCCAACATTAATTCTTTGATCCAGGAGCATGGGAAGTCTACTGTTTCTTAGTGTCTTCTTCAATTTCTTTCTTCAGCATTTTAAAGTTTGCATAGTAGCAATCTTTCAGTTATTTGATTAAGTTTATTCCAGGTTTTGTGTGTATGCACATGTGTGCACAAGAATGCACCCAGGCTTACTCATACACACATGGGGAAGGGGCTACTGTGAATGAGATGGTTTTCCTGATCTTTTTCAGTGTGTTTGTCATTGATATACAAGGTTACTGATTTTAGAGCATTAGCTTTGTATCCTGTCAGTTTACTGAAAGTGTTTATCAGCTCAAAGAGATTTGTTGGGGGGGGGGGTATCTTTCTTGTCTCTAATGTATAGAATATCATATCATCTGAAAATAAGAATATTTTAACTTTCCTTGTCCTACTTACAACCCCTTTATTGTCTCATCTCTGTGCTCTAACTAATAATTCACACACCAGATTGAGAAAGACTAGAAAGAGTAGACTCCTAGTCTTGCTCTGAATCTTACAATTTGTTAAGCTTTTCTCCATTTAGCATGATGTTAGCTATGTTTGTTATAATAGCTTTTATTATATTAAGGTATATTCTCCATCCCTAGTTACTCCATTACTTTAATCGTGAATGAATGTTAGATTTTGTGAAAAAGCTTTTTTTCTAATGAGACAGTCACGTGACATGCCTTTTACTCCATTCATATGACCAGTCTTTCACTCCATTCATGTAATGAATATTTTTATTGATTTACATATTTTTGAAATGAAGCCAACTTGTTCACAATAAATGGATCATCTTGATGTGATCTTGAATTTAGTATGCAAATATAGTATTGAAAAATTTTACATCTTTGTTTATCAGTGGCATAAGAACAAAGCTAAATATTAACAATAAGAACCACAAAAATAAGTTCAGTCATAGAAATTGAACAATACACTATTGAATGGTGAATCACTGAGAAAATGAAAATGGAAATGGAAAAGTCCTAGAGTTGAATGAAAATGAGAACACAAGCTGGTCTGTGTTGAAGTCTGAGGCCTGTGTTGCCACCAAATGTTACAAGGAAGCCCAGGATCAGGGCCAAAACCTTGTTTGTGGCCACCAGAGCCATCCTGCTCTGAGTGGCCCATGCTTCCAATAGTTTTAACTGAGCCCAAGTTGCTGCTGAGAGCAAGGTCTAGGTGTTTGGTCCTGCTGCAGCTGGAGTCTGTGTCACTGTCACCTGGGGGCCTGGGGGGCATAGGAACAAAAAATGATGAAATCAAAGGGCCATGCTGAGCCAGCCCCACTTTTCACTGGCCCTGCCCCTTGCTGGACACTGCAGCAAGAGAGCCTCCCCTGGAGCAATCAGAAGAAATAGCCCCACCCTTCATCATAGGTAAAGAATTGTCCCTGATGGTATGGGCACTGGGGAGCTGGCTCCACCTGGACTGACCAGCTCAACTACTATTCAGGACCACATGTGGGCCTGGGTTTGGCCTACCCTAACATCTACCCCATTTAGGACCTGCTGTATCTTGTGAAGGAACTACTTCTGTGGAATGATACCCACAGGGATCTCTGTGACTTGGTGCAGTTGTGGAATATCCAAGAGAAGTTTCAGTGAGGAACCAGTGATGATGGTGTACCAGAAACCAGAGGCCTTGAACTAGAACTCATTGCAACAAACATTTACAAGTAAAGCTAATTTGGACAAAAGGGTATACTGTGTAATACACCTTGGCTCCAGGATGAATGAAGAGATGTTGGAGGGGAGAGAAAGATAGAAGAGCAAAGAGTTTTTTGTTTTTTGCTACATTGGGTTTTTTGTTTTGTTGTTGTTTTGTTTGTGTTTGTTTGCTTGTTTGTTTTTTTTTTTTAAATTTTATTTTGGGGGATGCTGCAGAGGTGAGGAGAGGATATGGAGGGACTGGGAGGTGATGTGAAGTTTGCTGGGGGATGTCTTTCTGCACAGGGTGAATATATGTTGTTCCCATTGGTTAATAAATAAGCTGCTTTGACCTATGGCAAGGCAGCTTAAAGGCAGGTGGTAAATCCAAGAAAAGAGACAGGAAAGAGAAAGGCAGAGTCTGGAAAGAGATGCCAGTCTGCCACCCAAGGAACAACATGCCAGCAGACCGGTAAGCCATAGATTAATAGAAATGGATTAATTTAAGATATAAGAGCTAGATAGCAAGAGGCCTGCTATAGACACTACAGTTTGTAAATAATATTAAGCCTCCAAGTGATTATTTTATAAACAGCTTTGGGACTGTGGGACTGGGCAGGACCAGAAAAAAACTTCTGATTACAGAAGTTACCAAAGACTCAATAAATAAATTATGTTAAATAAAAAAGCATATTCATGCTTTCTTTTTGCCTTATTTTGTTTTGATTAGCAGTTTGATTCATTTGATTTTTAAAAATAGGATCTTTCTTTGTAGCTCAGGCTGGCTTCAAATTGGAGACCTGTTCAGCCTCTCAAGTCTTGCAATTATACATGTGAGCCACAACCATCTTATAATTGGTACTAATATTTCATTAATGTTTCATATCATTTGATTTTGGGGTAATAGTTTTGTTATTATTGTTGTTTTGGATCAGATTATTCATGTAACTTGGTCTTGCCTTGAACTTACTATGTAACTCAGGCTGATCTTCAATTGCAATTCCCCTGCCTCAGTCTGAGTGCTGGGAGTATGGATGAGCACTGCCAAACCCAGCTCTCTCCTATATAACAGTATTTGTACTCATCCAATACTCATTTGGGAATCAGGACCACTGAGATACCGTAAACATTATAGACGCTGTTAAAAATCTTGGCCTCTGTGTTGTTTATATCCTACTGGGAAAAATAATGAAAAATAAATTTATAAGCAATGTGACACATTGAATTCTATTTAGATGTAGAGAAAAGTGCAGCAAGACAAGGAGTCCCACAGTTAAGCTTTCATGATTACCCTGATAGTCTGGTGGTTAACCTTACAGTGTAACATTGCTTACACTCAAACTTCACCAGATGGATATGTCACAGTTGACTCAAATATTTGCTCCTTATTAAAAATCACATTTTCTAACTTTTCATGTTTTGAAATGTTTTGTGACCAGCTTTCATTGTCTCGTGTATTGACCTTCCTAGCAAGACAGGGGTTTTGTTGTCACTGTTGCTGTCTTAAGGAGGGCTGATTGGTGGTTCCAGGGTTCAAACCCAGGGACTAATGAATGCTAAGGAAGCTCTACCACCTAGCAATAATCCCAGCATTTCTAACAAGTTGTTTTTTTAATCAACTCATATACAAGGATAAAATTATCTTCCATCTTTATGTCCTAAGAATGATCCCCTGTACAATACACGGAATTCAGTAAATGCTTTCAGAATGAGTAGACATAAAGTCTAGTAGTAAAATTAGAACTTGACTAGAGCATTACCAGTCCTTAGAGAATAACTAACTACCATTGAAAGCAGCCAGCAGACTATGAAAGGCTCACTAGGATGGCAGAAGACACCAGGGCTGAGACTTGAGAATAAGAGACAGACAAATAGTCAGCAGATGAATACTTAGTAGCAAGAAGAAAAAGAATCCACAGGGACAGCACCGCATGGGTCTGGCTGTGAAGAAGCCAATTTAACTTCCTGCTCCCCACCATCCTTTCTCATTTTCACAACCTAGGTGTTCTAGCCCTGGCTGGCGGCCTCAGCCTCTCCCCAGTAGCATCTTTCCCGGCTAAATGTTAACTGTGTTGCAGAGCCATGGCATCCTGCTCTCTAACAAAGTCACTTGTTTTGATTGACTCAGACTAGATTGTGTATCATGCACATTCTAATTCTTCATCTATAACAACAGTCATATTTGGAGTATGTGGAGTGTCAACTTGTATGTAAAAGCACTTTGACAATATTTCCAAAATAGTTAGGGACAAAATGTATGTGTTTCCATTAATTGAGCCATATTACAAGAACATTTGAAGATCACACTAAAACTTGATTTTAAGTTTTAAATGTTGATAGTTTCTCAAAAAACCAAGATTCTTTATACGTACAGTGTTACTTCTACAAATTAGGTCCCTTGATATTTTTTTGATGAAGAGAAAAATTAGATCCTCTTTAAAGAGCTGGACTATTTAAAATTATTAAATGGGCCAGTGAGTTAATTATCATAAAGTGGATATATAGAACCAACCTTCCCTGACAAACACACCTAACAAATTCATGTGAACATTTTTTTTCTTGTCACATTCTAGCAAATAAGTTTCCCTAAGTCAGGCCTAGTATTAGTACAACAAATTTTTCATCCTTGCAGGAAATATCTGAGTATTTACATTTTAGTCACAGACATTAATTCAACAAAAATAAATGTTGATTAATCTGAAATTTGCAGTATATGGTGAAGAAATATGTGTTTTTGTTGATGGAAACAATATGTAGCTTGGTTGTGGACTATAGGTTTTCAGGGTCTCTGGTGTTTATTTTCACTGTTACCAACATGTCTGATTACTAACCTCAGTATCATTTTTGTCTAACTAACGATTTGGACTGTATCGAATCAGTAAACTTTTGCATAGAAAAATAAACCAGCAGCGTGTAAGCTGGACTAGAGACTAGAATAAAATATATACAAAACACATATTTGACAAAGGGTTAGTCTTTGAGCAAATACAAAAAGAACCTCCACAACTCAATAGTAAAAAGTGAAAATGTCAGGGATCTGTTTGCTATTTCATCTTGCTAATGTGTTCTTTCGTTTGGGTGGTGGGGAGGGGGTTATTTTGTTCCAGGTTTTTTTCAAGATTTTACTCTTAATTCCTAAATAAGAGATCAATAAATTTTATAACCAAAAAAAAGAGAAAATGACATAAAAAATTCAACATATACATTAAAAATTCTCAGTTCCACTATCATGAGGAAAATGCAAATAAAAACAATCAAATTAAAATGATAACACTTCATATCTGTTATAACGGCAGTCCTGAGGAAAGGGGTGGGGTGGGGAGCTGAGAAGATGGTTGACTTGGTGAAGTGCTTGCTGCACAAGCATAAGGACCTGAGTTCAATCCTCAACACCCATGAATAGCAAAGAGTATTGTGGGGCCATATAATCCTAGAACTAGACATGTAGAAATATAAAGATAAGGGGTTGGGGGATACTTGTTGATCAGCCAGTCTAGCCAAACTGACAAGCCCCAATCTCAGTGAGAGACCCTATCTCAAAGAATAAAGTGGAAAATGATTTAAGATAACAGTCAACATAAACCTCTGGCCTCCATGCACACTCATGTGTATGCACACAAATACATATATACAGAGACATATATACATACAAAAATGCAACAAATGTCATGTATAACATGGAGAAATTAGAAATTTTGCACACTGGTGTCAGGAATGTAATGCAAAATGATGCAGTCACGACAGAAAACAGCATGGAATTCCATGCACCCAGAGCTACCACATGATCCTCTGTGCATATAAAAAGGATCAAAACTGAGATTTCAGAAAATTATTAGTACTTCCATGTTTGTGATACCATCATGTACATAGGCATGATATGGACTCAAACTACATGTGCAATAATGCATATGTGGACTAAAAAGAATGTGTACAGTAGAATGCGCTGTAGACATACAGTGGGGTTCTAGTCAGCATTAAACATGAAAAAAAGAAATACTACAGTTTGTGATGACATGGGTCAACCTTGAGGACATTATGCTGAGTGAATTGAGCCATTCCCAGGAAGAAATACTGCATGGATCATAGATACGGAGTGAGTAGTGGAAGGGGAAACAGTTGACAGCCAGTGGGCTCCAGGCTCAGTAAGAACCAGGGCAAGCTCTAAAGGCCGCTACTAATGCTGTACATATCAGCAGTATTACCACATTGTACACTAAAATCAAGGAGGGCAGCGGTAGAGAGAGCAAGTACTCCTAGCTAGAACAATGAACTTCTAAACAATGATGCAGGGCTGGATACTCGGCAGTTAAGAGCACTTGTTGCTTTTCCAGAGGACCCAGGTTCAGTTTCCAGCACACACATGGCAGTGAGTCTAATGTGGTTTTCTAGCCTTCATGGACAGCAGGCATGCATGTGTTACACACTTGCAGGCAAACACTCATATACATAAAATTAAAATAAACAAATAGGGAGGTCATATTAAACAATAAAATAAAATGTGTGTAGTTGCTCAAAGGCCCCCATAGGCTCATATATTTGAATGCTTGGTCCCCAGTTTGTAGACCTGTTGGAAAGGATTAGAAGGTGTAGCCTTGTTGAAAGAGATTGTGTCACTGACAGTGGGCTTTGAGGTTTCAAAAGCCCATACCATTTCCAGTTAGCTCTCTCTGTTTCATGGTTGTGAATCAAGATGTGAACTCTCGGCTATTCCTTTGATCTACCATCATGAACTCTAACCCTCTGAAACTGTATGCCAAATTAAATTCTTTTACAAGTCACCGTGGTCTTGGTATTTACTCACAGCAAAAGACAGTATGTGGGACATAAAGAATAACAATAGATAAATCCTCCAGAACATGTACTTGCTATTTAAGAAACAAATCCTCCTAGCCAAGCTTGGTGTTACACACTTGATATTCCAGCACTTGGGAGGCCACAGCAGGAATCCAAGAAGTTCAAGATCATCCCGGTTCACATAGTACTTCAAGGCCAGGTTGGGCTACATGAGACTCTATCAGAAAGAAAGAGAGAGCCAAGCACAGTGCTATCCATATATTTCTGGATATGGGGTATATACATTTAATCCCAGCATTTGGGTGGCAGAGGTGGATCTCTGTGAGTTCAAAACCAGCTTGGTCTACATTGTGAATTCCAGCCAGTCAGGGACACACAGTGTGACCCTCTCTCAAACAAACAAACAAACAAACAAAAAAGTAGAAGCAAAGAAAGAGAGAAACAAAAGATAAGACAGAGGAAAAAGAAAGGAGAGAGGAAGGAGAGAGGGAGGAGAGAAGGGAGGCTAGCAGGTTTGCTTTTAGGACAGACAAGTGACACAAACTCTAACCCCAACACTGAGGGGCTGACACAAGAGAGTGTGAATATATAGTGAGTGTGTAATGAGACCCTGTCTCAAAAATTAACACATAAATAAATAAATCACATTCAATTAACCTCTAAAACTCTACAATATGAAAATCAAACATGTGCCACTAAGAGACACTAAATTAAAACACTGCATATAAAGAATTTGAATAGAGTTGGGGGGGGGGGGGGGGGGTCTAGCTCAGAGGCATAAAGCCTCAAGTTCAATCCCAGCACCAAAAACTAAAATAAGAGAAAACATCCAGCAAGATACCAACATCAAAGAGTCAATTGCTGCTCAGGCCAGAGCCCTCAGAGGCAGCAATGTACTTAAAGGGTAGGATGCTTGCCCAGCATGCTCAAGGTTCTGGATTCAATTTTAGCACAGGGGAAAAAAATTACAGCACCTTAACAGGCCCTGGAGATGAACTCCATATTATTATTCTATTAAATGGACATAGCATCAAAATGCCTTCCAAATTTGCCTCTCCACCTGTAAATTAGTTCAGTTCTTGGACCTCATCAAAGAAGATTCTGTATGCAGTTAACTCAGAAACACACAACTGATCAAAGTACAGAGAATACATGACTGTGGTGTGCTCAACCACAAATGGAACATCCATATTACACTCACTCCCCAAGGCTCAGGGGACATTGCTAAAGATAAGGTGGAAAGATTGTAAGAGGTGGAACAGAAAGAAACAGTGGCTCCTAGACATTGCAGGCCCCCTGTGCTCACAAACTCACAGCAAATATGGGTGCATGCACGAGACCTGCACAGCCAAGCTTCAGCATTCTACGTGTAAGGGGAAGGTCTTCACAAGGCTTCACCCCTGATTGAGGTGTTATCACAGTTGGTGGCTTCTGGGGGAGGGAGAGTTAGTTTTGTTTAAGGGTGTGGCCCCTGGTAGTTCAACCACCTTCTGGCCCCATGCCCAGAAGTATATGGATAGCACAAATTGAAGTGGATGAGATAACATTTTTAAATTATAACATAGAGACAATAAATATTGTTTTGGTGAATATTATCCATCTACCTCCCTGATGGTCTGACCAGTGTTTTGTTGTTGTTGTTGTTGTTTTGTGATTTCCACTTGCATGAGACACATCTTGAGGTATTTGAGTAAGAGAATCAAAAGCCAAAAACTTCCACCAACAGTCACACCGTCTCAACTCCAATAAGAACCTACAACTTTCCCCTCTGAGGCTTTTATCTTACATTTAAAACATAAAGAAATTAATATATTTTTACTTAATGTGAAGAGCCTCTAAAACACTCAGTGTTCCAACTGTACATCACTAGCCCTTTCTTTTCTCTCTATAAACCCAAGAAGGATGATGAGCATACAGTTTTCATTACTGTGCCCCACAAATACCCAGCCCAGGCCAGTACATGGGAAAGACTCATTATTCACTGGCTGATTATAAATGAGTCCACAAGTTCAAAGTGTAACCCATGAAAGATAATGTTCCTGTTTCTAGTCATACCTCTCCAAATTATTCAACTATCAAAAGACCTATTCTTTATCCCTCGAAGCCTACAATCAACCACATATTTTAAGACATTTCACTGTAATTGATTATTTCATTTTTCAGCAAAGACATATCCCAGTAAGCAATTGGTAACCAGTCTAATCCCCCTCAGTTCTGCACCACCAGCCAAAACCAAACTGCAGTAGTGTTCTTAAGCGTCTCCATTGTCTCATTATGAAAGAATTCCCTTTTGGCTATTTGAAATACTTAAAATAACTCAAGAGCAACCAGCAAGCTCCTTTCTTGGGCTCCTTCTAAAGGATTCTTAAAATTGCACTAAATTCTAAACACAAACACACACAACACACACACACACACACACACACACACACACACACATACTTCTCTTTACATTTTACCAGAATTAAATCATCCTAGCACACTGCCTTCTCCCCACCAATAGGGTTTCATGCTAGCATTGCTGCTCTCCAAAAGTCAAAAGGGTTACCTGTACCCAGATACAGGGAAATGTTACTGATTTTAAGACTATGGCCTTTGCTAAGCGTGATGGTAAGATGCCTGTATTGCATGCCTAGCTCTGTAGAAGACTGAAGCAGGGAGATCACATAAACCTAGAAGTCTAGGGCAAGCCAAAGAACACAGACAGATCTTGTGAGAGTAGAGGGTAGCCTATCTGAAAGTTGAATTCCTTTACATTCTCTGCAAGCACTCACCATTATTATCTATTGTGTGCCTGCTCTCACTGAGAATAGTTTTCTCATAACATATTTGGTGAAAGGACTTTAGAGAATTCCACTTTCAGATATATGAATTCTTCTCACCGTAGAGTTAGTTTATATACAAGCCAATAAAGGAAATTGTTTTCCCTAAGAATAGCTTAAAAGAGGGGGGAAAAAAAACCTCTCTTTTCCTCCATTTGGTAGAGAAAAACAACTCAATATTTTAAAATTAAAAAATTAAATGTTAACATGCACAAAACCTGTGCAAGACCAAGCCAGACCAAATTCCAGCATGGAGAGAGGAGATGGACACAAAATCCCACCCCTAGCTGAAATGCTACTGGTAATTGTCAGCTGTTGGGAGAGGGAGAGGTAGTTTTCTCTCTGAGGGTAGAGTAAGTCACCATGCTCCAGTGGAAGGCCACACATCCAAGACACATAAAACTTAAAAAAAAAAAAAAGGACACACTAGACACTAACTTGAGTAAGTAGGGAAGTGGGGTAGATCTAAGAAAGAGTTTTGAGGAAATACAATCAAAACACATTGTATGAAACCCTCAAAAAACTAATTACTAACATTTTTAAGTGCCTTTAAGTGCAGCACTCACATGTAGAGGCAAGAGGACCATGAGTTTGAGGTTAGCCTAAGCCATACAGAGGGTTCAAGCATACAAAAGGTAAAAATGAATAAATATAAAGCTATTCATATTCTGTAGACATAAGCTCCTCCAAGAGGGCCCTGTATTCAAGGAGTAGTAGAGTTACTAGATCTTCTTGCAATGGACTTTCTGCCTCTGATGGCCTTGATTTCTCTTTTTAAATTGACCACTGTGGTGCAGTCACTCCTTGGAGTGACTAATAAATCAAGAAGCCTTTCTTTATTGAAATGATGGTACAGATCTAATGATATCAAAGGTGACTACTCTAATATGAAAAAAGTAAGCATGTTTTCAGAATGAAAAAAAAATTAAGTGTTTAGGCTTCTATTCACCAAGGATGCTTCTACTGTTTTTTCTGTGTATTATGCTAGAATTTTGAGAACAGATTTCACAGTATGGAGTTCTTTTCACCATTTGTGCTATATCTCCCACCCCTCCTGAGCCCTGAAGACTGGGTTCAAGATACTCTTGTCTAAGGATGTATTCCTCATCCACATTTCCAAGAAAGTTGAAGTTTTCCTTAGTCTGTCCCCATCTTATCAGTTCAGAGAGCACCTGTCTTTTAAACAAACCATGTGAACTCTGATGCAGATTTTTTTCTTTCATGTGTCAATAAATTTTCTTTTATGTGGTGCCCTGTCTCAAATGACAGCAATTTGCATCATTTGGGGCTGAAGAAATGACTCAGTGGTGAAGAGCTCTTGCAGTTCTTGAAGACCAGATTTCAGTTGCCAGGCCCCACATCCAGCAGCACACAACTGCCTGAAACTCCAGTGCCCTCTTCTGGCCTCTTCTGGCCTCCACAGATACCAGCATTCATGTGTGCATACTTCATCCCCACAGCACACATACACACACACACACACACACACACACACACACACACACACACACATAATTAAAAGCTCTAGCCTCTTGTTATTCAGGGTGAATTTGAGGCTGAGCTTGGGAACTTGCTGGAAATACAGAATTTCTAGATTCCCTCCAAGTCTTGTTAAATAATAAAATGCAGGACCAGAGAGAGGCTCGGTGGTCAAGAGGACTAGTTACTCTTCTTGAGGACTCACTTTCTATTTCCAGCACTCACATGGCAGCTCACAACAGTCTATAACTCCAGTTCCATGGGATCCTCTTCCCTGTTCTGGCTTCTGTGGGCATTTCATGCATGAAGTACACAGACTTTCATGAAGTCAAAACACTCATGCACATAAAAAATAATAATAAAATGAAAAACAGTTAAAGCAAAAAATCTCAATAATGAGCTGTAATTAAGGAAGGGATTCCTAATCATAGTGAATTTTAAGACATCCATCCTAACCTTAGCTTATCAGATCCAAAAACATGCAAAACCAATTAATAAACCTGCCATCTACCATCACAACCCACATTTTAAACCGATGTGTGTCCCATTCACTCACCAGTATAGGTAAATGATTATGTACTTTCTTTAGGATAATTTTTGCCTACTGAAGTGCAATGTTTATAATAAATGTATCCTTAAGCAGAGATTGATATGGTGAGGATACTCCAGAAATTGATTTTTTACAAGCTACTATTTCTCACATCTAACATAGTATTTTATTGTGGATAGTAGTGGGCTAGTATATTAATCTCTCTGGAGTTTTTCTCATTAACAAACCAGAATAGACACAGGTAATTTAATGTTGTGGAGATTAAATATGATATACTCTGTATCTCAAGACTCCTTTTTTTGTCTTTTATTGTTATGTATTAACCATATATTTTCATATTGTACATAATATATTTTGGTCATATTCACCATCACCCTCTACCCCCCACATCCCCTTCCTCTAATCAACTAATCCCCCTTCTACTTTTGTGTCTTTTTTTTTTTACAGCCCAATGCACTTCATTCGAGTTATCACAATAGCATGAAGAAAATGTTTCTCCCTCTCACATCTTTTTGTGCATTACCTAGGCTGGTCTAAATGTAGCTCAGAATGACCTTGAATTAATGAGCCTCTGATCTCCCATTTACTAAGTATACAAATGTGTACTACCGAACCTGGCTATCTTTTTCTGTTTTTTGTTTTCGTTAAGCAAATCTGAAACTTTCATTTCCATGTACTCCTTTTTAAAATTAGATGTTTATTATTAATTGATGAAAGTAATTGTACATTTTATGGGGTACCATGTAACATTTCAATACATTTATAGAATATGTAATTATCAGATCACAGTAACTGACATTATCATTTCTTTGTGTTAGGGACATTCAAAGTCCTAACAGTAATTAATTACGGTCTATGGTAGTTTGAATGCAATTGCCCCCATAAGCTTATAGGGACTGGCATTATTAGGAGGTATGGCTTTGTTCGAGTAGGTGTGGTCTTGTTGGAGAAAGTATGTCACTGTGGGAGTAGGCTTTGAGGTCTCTGTGGACTATTATTTTAAAGTGCATTGCATTTTTTCCTACTGCTTTTGTTAACAACGAATTAACCTGTGAGCAAGGCTGAGTCAGCAAGTAGCTGACAGGAAGTGGTAAGGAGGAACCACGTGTAGCAAAAGTTTTTAAGTGAGGGCTGAGAGAAGGACACTAGATTTTTTTGGAAGACTCAAGCAAAGAGAGAAGATTAGCTACTTGCTATTCAGCCTCTCTGAGTAAGCAGAATTCTACCTCAACCTTTGAATCTTGAGTTCTTTAGAGGGATAGAGATTTAGATAAGTTCCCTTACTAGCTTTGAAAGAATCAGCGCCTAAGGGAACAGAATCCCCTCAGACTGTGGCCCTTGCAGCCTAACTGCAGCTGGTAGCAGTGGAGTTGCAATCTCTGATTAGGACAGCCATTGCTTAAAAGGCAGCCACAATTATAAAGAAAAACAACAGGTGTCCTTTGCTCAAGCTTCACTCAGTGTGACAGTAAGACCACTTCCTGTTGCCTGTGGGTCAAGATGTAGGACTCTCAGCTCCTTCTCCAGTACCATGTCTGCCTGCATGCCACCATGTCTCACTATGATGATAATGAACTACACCTTGAAAAATGTAAGCCACCCCAATTAAATGTTTTTCCTTTATAAGAGTTGTCATGGTCATAACATTTCCTCACAGGGTAAGAGCACCGTCAAAATAACTAACAACCCCAATTAATGTTTTTTTCTTTTATAAAAGTTGTCATGGTATCTCTTTACAGCTAGAAACCCTAAGATATTGCCAGACATGACTAACCTACTATACTATGTACAGATAGAAGTCATTTCTTCCATCTAAATTCATCCCTGAACCTGTTAATTAACCAGTCCCTCTCTACCCATCCCATATAGCTCTTTTCTAGGCTATGATAACCATTCGTCTACTCTTCACTTCTGTAATAGTAACATTTTAGCTTCCACATAATATGCAGCATTTGCCTTTTTTAAAGGCTTCTTTTTCTTTCCTGCTGGGGATAATTCATTTCTAGTAGCTACAGCAGGTTCACACCTCTGTAGTTCTCAACTTCTGATATATCCACCCAGAAGATAAAAAGCAAAAAAGATTGTGCTGCAGGATGCTGATGAAATACTCTTAAACCCCAGTTTGCATTTATGACCACAGTGAGGGAGTTGGATAAGAGCAGAATAGGGTCCTCATTCTTGTAACACATTACTAAAAGAGGAGGTGAACTGGCTTTCCAAAAACAAATAGAAGTTTTCAAAAATAATCAAAAGCAACATGTGCCTAAAGTCTTTCAGGACCCATTGCATGGAACTGTGTATTTGTAAAGGGAAGAAGGAAGCTTAACCCACAAACAAGACACAGCCAAGTGGATGAAGGGCTAGAGATGCCTTATGGGTCAGAAGCATCAACAAAGCCTTGGTACCTAGAGAATTCACAACATGAGGAAAAGATGTTAACATGAGCATCTATAGTCAGTTGGATTAAATGAGAAAATTAAGTAGGTAAGCAATTTACTAGATTCCTGTATTAGTAGGACAGTGATTCTCGAATTTGGTTGTATATTATAATCACATTGGAGAAATTATTTAAATTAATTGACAGGCCACACCAGAAACCTATTAGTTAAGAGTCTCTATAGACTGAAGTGATGGGGTTCTGTTTGCTTTTCAGCAGACTCCAATATAGAAGAAAGGCTACAGGTTACAAATAAGGAAGATAAGGAGGCAAGAATGGGGAAGGAACTCCAAATTGGAACACTGTTGCTTTAGTCCACAGGAAAGACCAGGAAAGCAAGTGGTGGTAAGAATGGACAACTTCCAGCAATCTATCAAAATATATAGAACTGCAGGCCAAGTGACTTACAAAGGCAAACCCATCAGAATAACACCGATTTCTCAATGGAGACTTTGAAAGCCAGAAGGACATGGATAGATGTAATGCAGACACTAAGAGACCATGGATGCTAGCCTAGACTAATATACACAGCAAAACTTTCAATCATCATAGATGGAGTGAACAAGACATTCCAAGACAAAGCCAGATTTAAACAATACTTATCTACAAACTCAACCCTACAGAAAGCACTGGAAGTAAAATTCCAACCTAAGGAAGTCAGATAGACCCTCGAAAACACAGGCAATAGATAACACCACAGAAGCAAACCCCAAAGAAGAGAAGTACACACACAACCACCAAAATAATAATAATAACAGGGATGAACAATCACTGGTCATTAATATCCCTTAATATCAATGGAGTTAATTCACCTATAAAAAGACACAGGTTAACAGAATGGATACAAAAGCAGGACCCATCTTTCTGCTTCATATAAGAAACACACCTCAGTTGCAAAGCTAGACACTACCTCAGAATAAAAGGATGGAAAAAGTCTTACCAAGCAAATGGTCTTAAGAAGCAAGTGGGTGTAGCCATCCTAATATCCAGCAAAATAGACTACAAACTAAAATCAATCAAAAGAGATCAAGAAGGACATTACATACTCATCGCAGGAAAGATACACCAAGATGAAGTTTCAATTCTGAACATTTATGCCCCAAACACAAGGGCACCCACATATGTAAAAGAAACATTACTAGAGCTTAAATCACATATAAAACCCCACACATTAATAATGGGAGACTTCAACACCCCAATTTCAACCACTGGACAGATCTGCCAAATTGAAACTTAACAAAGAAATAAAGGACTTAACTGATGTTATGACTGAAATGGACTTAATATCTACAGAACATTCCATCCTAACAAAAAAGAATATACCTTCTTCTCAACACCCCATGGAACCTCCTCTAAAATCAACCACAGATTGGCCAACAAAGCAAATCCCAACAGATACAAAACAACTGGAATAATCAGACCACCATGGTTTAAAGTTAGATTTCAACAACAACAAAAACTACAGAAAACCTACAATCTCATGGAAACTGAATAATTCTCAGCTGAATCACCAATGGGTTAAGGAAGAAATAAAGAAAGAAATTAAAGACTTCCTAGAGATCAATGAAAATGAATACACCACATACCCAAACTTATGGGACACTATGAAAGCAGTGCTAAGAGGGAAATTCATAGCACTCAATGCCCACATAAAGAAGTTGGAGAAATCTCACACTAGTGACTTAACAGCACACCTGAGAGCACTAGAACAAGAAGAAGCAAAGTCTTCCAGGAAGAATAGACGCCAGGAAATTATTCAAATTGAAAGCTAAAATCAATAAAATAGAAACAAAGAGAACAATACAGAAAATTAATGAAACAAAGAGTTGGTACTTTGAGAAAGTCAACAAGATAGACAAGCCCTTATTCAAACTAACCAAAAGACAGAGAGAGAGCATCCAAATTAACAAAATCAGAAATGAAAAGGGGGACATAACAACAGACAATGGGGAAATCCAGAAAATCATCAGGTCATACTTCAAAAACCTCTACTCCACAAAACTGGAAAATCTAAAAGAAATGGATAATTTTCTGGATAGGTACCACATACCTAAGTTAAATCAAGACCAGATAAACCATTTAAATAGTCCAATAATCCCTAAGGAAATAGAATCAGTCATTAAAACTCTCCCAACCAAAAAAAGCCCAGGACCAAATGGTTTCAATGCAGAATTCTACCAGATCTTCAAAGAAGACTTAATACCAATACTCTTTAAATTGTTCCACACAAAAGAAGCAGAAGGGATATAACCAAACTCCTTCTATGAGGCTACAATTACCCTGATTCCTAAACCAAACAAAGATGCAACAAAAAAAGAGAATTACAGACCAATCTCCCTCATGAATATTGATGCAAAAATACTCAATAAAATACTGGCAAACAGACTCCAAGCACACATCAAAACAATTATCCACCATGATCAAGTAGGCTTCATCCCAGGGATGCAAGGGTGGTTCAACATACAGAAGTCCATCAATGTAATACACCATATAAACAAACTAAAAAAAAAAAAAAAAAACCACAGGTTCATCTCACTAGATGCAGAAAAGGCATTTGACAAAATCCAACACCCCTTCATGATAAAGGTCTTGGAGCGATCAGGAATACAGGAAACATACCTGAACATAATAAAGGCAATTTACAGCAAGCCAACAGCCAACATCAAATAAAATGGACAGAAACTCAAAGCAATACCACTAAAATCAGGAACAAGGTAAGGCTTTCCACTCTCCCCATACTTATTCAATATAGTACTTAAAGGTCTAGTCAGAGCAATAAGACAACATAAGAAGATTAAGGGAATACAAATTGGAAAGGAAGAAGTCAAGGTTTTCCACCAAGGAACTCATACAGCTTATAAACACCTTCAGCAACATAGCAGGTGTGGTGATACTATATTTGTAAAATGTGATTTTATTTGTATATTAATAAAGTTGCCTAGGGGTCAGAGCAAGCCAAAGCAGAAGCTGGGCAGTGGTGGTGGTGCACGCCTTTAATCCCAGCACTTGGGAGGCAGAGCTGGGCAGATCTCTGTGTGTTCAAGGACACAGCCAACATGGCGACACATTCCTTTAATCTCAATACCAACCATAGAAGACCTGGAGGTCTATACAGACAGGCAGTGATGAGGAGGTCATATGGCTGGGTTTACAACCAATGAGAAAGCAGAACAGCAAGTCTATATAAAAGACAGGACACACAGAAGTAGATCTCTTGCGGAGAGGAAAGACAGCAGAAGCAGTGAAGGGTAAGGTTTTCCGCTCTTGCTCTGACCTTGTGGCTTTTAATTCTGCAATTGGATCTGTGTTTCTTATTTAACAAGACGGTTACATCTACAAGCAGGATACAAGATCAACTCAAGAAAAATCAGTAGCCCTCCTATATACAGTAGACAAACAGGCTGAGAAGGAAATAAGAGATACAACACCATTTACAATAGCTACAAATTATATAAAATACCTTGGGGTAACTCTAACTAAGCAAGTGAAGGACCTATATGACAAGAACTTTAAGTCCCTAAAAAAAGAAATTGAAGAAGATGTCAGAAAATGGAAAGATCTCCCATGCTCATGGATAGGCAGGATTAACATAGTAAAAATGGCAATCTTACCAATAGCAATCTACAGATGGAATGCAATCCCCATCAAATTACCAACACAATTCTTCACAGACCTGGAAGGAATAATACTCAACTTCATATGGAAAAACAAAAAACCCAGGATAGCCAAAAGAATCATGTACAATAAAACAACCTCTGGAGGCATCACAATCCCCGACCTCAAGCTCTACTATAGAGCTACAATAATAAAAACAGCTTGGTACTGGCATAAAAACTGACATGTAGACCAATGGAATCAAATTGAAGACCCTGACATTAACCCGCACACCTATGAATGCCATGCCCACAACGGTGTCGCCCGCATGACAAATGCCTTGGATGAGGTAGTTATGTGGGAAAGGGGGGCTTGCGGCCCTCAGGTCTATGCTCCCGGCGACCCCTCATCAATCTGCCTGAATCAAGGTGCCAGGCTACACGGAACCACGCAGATCTGCTTGCAGAGGCTGGCTGGCACTCTGCCTTCTTCTCTTTGCAGCTGTAATTATTGCTGTTTCCTTGTGCATTAATTCCAAGAAGTTAACTCTTAATGTTCCTGATGTGCCCCATAAAGAGAGTAATGATTCCTCAAAAATGGCTTCAATACCCCCACCCATGATTCAAGCTCTTAGGCAAACAGTTCAAGAGGGTCCCTAAAGTTTAGGGAAATTCATGAATAATTTAGAGCAGAAAGAACTTATGATTCAGAAGGACGAAAACTCTAGCAAAGAGAGTATGAAAGTAAAGGTACAGGCACTCATAAGCAATCCACACGCACAGCCGACAGCAGCTGCGAGGAAGTAGTTACAGGAATTAGTCATTCCTACAAGAATTATCCAGAGACAAATAGAGTTTCTCATCAAGGGTCGATGGTGGCAACCCCCTAACTTTAATCTTAGATATAATAATTATTTAGAGCCATCACCTTTTACGGGAGCTTATGACATACATGGGAACCAATGTGTGAATCATAATGGTATGAAAACAGAATGGCATAAGTTACAGTTCATGAAAAGATTAGCTAGGTACCGACCGCCCTGGTGCCTTCTCACCCACAGGCAAAGGTTAAAATATTTTCACACAAATGAAACCATGGTTGGAACAATGATGGAAAGGGTTTAATTTTGATACAGAACAAAGATGTAGAAGGAAAACTACAGCTAGGGCTGTAATGTTCTCTGTCCGGATGAGGAACCACAAAAGAAAAAGTAAAGGCTATACTCATGAGATCTGTTAATCATTCTGAGAAAATTGTGTGACTATATTGTTGATTCTATGTCTATCACCTTACTGGCCGATTGCTGTGTTTCCCCAAGTAACTGTATAAAATTCACTGCTTTGTCTGAGTAAAACTGCAGCAGCTTCACAACATACTCTCATGTCTGTGGCTGTCTGTCACTCGCTGAATCCCACTTATCCTGAGTACCTTCACCCCGTTCTCCCTCAGTCTGGTGGTCTAGCTGAGATCCAGTCCGTGGCATATGAACATATAATTTTTGACAAAAAAGCCAAAACTATACAATGGAAAAAAGAAAGCATCTTCAACAAATGGTGCTGGCAGAACTGGATGTCAATGTGTTGAAGGCTGCAAATAGATCCATATCTGTCACCGTGCACAAAACTTAAGCCCAAGTGGATCAAAGACCTCAACATAAATCCAGTTACTCTGAACTTGATAGAAGAGAAAGTAGGAAGTAGTCTTGAATGCATTGGCACAGGAGATCACTTCCTAAATATAACATCAGTAGCACAGACATTGAGAGAAACAATCAATCAATGGGACCTGTTGAAACTGAGAAGCTTTTGTAGAGCAAAGGACATGGTCAACAAGACAAAGCAACAGCCTACAGAATGGGAAAAGGACTTCACCAACCCCACATCTGACAGAGAGCTGATATCCAGAATATATAAAGAACTCCAGAAATTAGACATCAAAATGCCCAACAGTCCATTTAAGAAATGGGCTATAGAACTAAACAGAGAATTCTCCACAGAGGAAGTTCAATGGCTGAAAGACATTTAAGGAATTGCTCAACATCCCTAATTATCAGGGAAATGTAAATAAAAATGACTCTAAGATACCACCTTGTACCTGTCAGAATGGCTAAGATCAAAAACACAGAAGACAGCTTATACTGGAGAGGATGTGGAGCAAGGGGAACTCTCCTCCACTGCTGGTGGGAATGCAAGCTTGTACAGCCATTTTGCAAATCAAAATGGCGCTATCTTAGAAAACTGGGAATCCATCTCCCCCAAGACCCAGCTTTAGCACTCTTGGGCATATACCCAAGGATTGCTCAATCATACCACAAGGGCATTTGCTGAGCTATGTTCATATTAGCATTGTTTGTAATAGCCAGAATCTGGAAACAGCCTAGATGCCTTTCAACTGAAGAATGGATAAAGAAAATGTAGTACATATACACAATGGAGTACTACTCAGCAGAGAAAAACAATGACATGGGGTTTGCAGGCAAATGGATGGATCTAGAAAAAACCATCCTGAGTGAGGTAAACCAGACTCAGAAAGACAAACATGGTATGTACTCACTTATAGGAGGCTACTAGATGTAAAACAAAGATGACTAGACTGCTACTCACAACTCCAGGGAGGCTACCTAGAAAACAGGACCCTAAGAAAGACACAGGGATTGTCCAATGACAGAGAAATGGATGAGATGTACATGAACAACCTGGACATGAGTGGGGGTAATGAAGGGCAAGGCTCAAGGGAAAGAGAGCTTAGGAGAGTGGGAGAACCCAACTGGATTAAGAACAGAGAGGGAGAACAAGGAATAACAGACCATGATAAATAAAGACCACATGAGAACAGGAAGAAGCAAAGTGCTAGAGAGGTCCCCAGAAATCCACAAAGATACCTCCACTGTAGACTACTGGCAATGGTCGAGAGAAAGCCCGAACTGACCTAGTCTGGTGATCAGATGGCCAAACACCCTAACTGTCATGCTAGAACTCTCATCCAATCACTGATGGAAATGGATGCAGAGATCCTCGTCCAGGCCCCAGGTGGAGCTCCAGGAGTCCAACTGGCGAGAAAGAGGAGGGATTGTATGAGCGAGAATTGTTGAGACCAAGATTGGAAAAAGCACAGGGACAAATAGCCAAACTAATGGAAACACATGAACTATGAACCAATAGCTGAGGAGCCCCCAACTGGATCAGGCCCTCTGGATAAGTGAGACAGTTGAATAGCTTGAACTGTTTGGGAGGCCCCCAGGCAGTGAGACCCAGACATGTCCTTAGTGGCTGAGCTGGCTGTTTGGAACCTGGGGCTTATGCAGGGATACTTTGCTCAGCTTGGGAGGAGGGGACTGGACCTGCCTGGACTGAATCTACCAGGTTGAGCTGAATCCCCAGGGGAGTCTTTGACCTGGAGGAGATGGAAATGGGGGGTGGGCTGAGGGGAAGGCCAGGGTGGAGGCAGGGGGGTGTGGTGGGGGGGGGCGGGGAGGAAAGGTGTACCCATGCTGATATGTAAAATTAAATTAAATTATAAAATAAAAAAATTATTTAAAAAATGTATAGAACTGCTAACAAATTAGAAGAGATGAGTTATAGATAGAGAACCAAGGGTGGTTATGGTGTATGTGTGTATGTGTGTGTGTGTGTGTGTGTGTGTGTGTGTGTGTGTAAGTGTGTGTGTGTACATACACACACTGTTAGTTATTATGGCACTCTTACCCTGCGAGGAACAGGTCCCGAACACGACAAATCCACAGAAGAGCTGTTTATTAATATAGGATAGGAAGAGACAGACGTGACAGGCCATGTGGTCAAGAGAAAAGGAAGAGAGAAGAGAAGAGAAGAGACTGGTGCAAAATGATGCCAGCCTTTTAAAGAGTGGGCCATGCATGCATGTGTACAGGAACGCATGTGGCTACTCCACACATGAGCATAGATTACATTACGCAGCCATGCAAAACCACAGAGTCCTAGTCACACAAGATGTTTTGACCTGGAAATGGCTGTTTTTGAACCGGAAATAACTAGGCGGTCTGTCTGGCAAGCCCAACCGTGTGGGCATGTTGTGACTTCCTATCACACACACATATATATGGCTAGTCTTATAAAGAAAATGTGTATAGAAAAATTAGGTTGAGTTGGATGGAGAACAAAGTATAGTATTGTAACTGGAAATGCTAAGCATCTAATTGGACTCAGAAAATAACTGGACTGAAGACAGAAATTTGTGTGTCTTCTGAATGTTGATGAAATTTTGAGCTTAGAGAATTGATGAAAATGCAAAGAGAGAAAGAAAAACAATTGCCTGAAAAGGCATTGAGTATGAAACAAACCTGTGTGGTTTTGTTCTTCAAAAAAATGAACCAGGCCAGACACCTTGCTTCACAGGCTTTACACATAAAATTTCTGGCAAAGACACCTCTCCTTGGCAAGGGACCATCTTCAGCTGTACATCCACAAGGGAGCATACCAGGCTGCAATAGATAGTTCCAGCCACAGCCACACAGAAGGCCCTGGGCAAACCCCGAGGCACAAACAAAACAGAAGTCGTGAATGTGAGAAGGAGACAAGTGGACTAAATTAGAGGGGAACAGGAGAGAGAGGGAGATAAGAGGATAATAAAGGGTAAGGGCAAGAGCAAGCAGAATGACTTCTATCAAGTATGAAACAAACTTAATTTTTTAAAAATGTACAGAGTTTTCAAAAATTAAGTAAAAATTATTACTTTAAAAAGGATACATCTACCATGTTTCAACTAATCCCAGGAATGTTGGAAAGTGAAACACACTTCTCCACTAATGCATCAAAATTATTCAGAACTTGGAGGAACAAGTCATCAAAATGAAGGTCACAGTGAGGGAAGAGTTGATGTGTATTAAGCCATGTTTCTTAGAGCAGGAGCAATGATTAATGGGGTAAACTCTGACATCCTGAGCACACTGATTTCTTGCACCAGCCATTCCAGGCCAGATAATTAAACATTTTCAAGAAATGTATCTACTTTTTTCTAGGAGCTTGTACCAAAATTCTTCTATCCTATCAGTGTGAGGAGGGATCGTCCAACAGCAGATAGAAACCTAAAGTGGTGCAGTAATTACAGAAAAAGAGCATAACCGTTAATTATAATTGCATGCTTCTCAGGAGTTCTTTCCTCCTAGTTCTGGAGTCTTGACCCTTTCTGCAATAGAAAAAATTGTAAACACTGAAGAAGAAGGCAGATTTAAAGGTTACCTGTCAGAAGGGAGAGGATAATCTTCATTTTTTTTCTTAGCCTTCATGAAAGGAAATCTTAAAAAAAAATAGTGAATAGCATCATAATCAATAAGTGTTTAAAGTCAGAATGAATGTAAAGAATTTATTTAAACATAGAATCTTGCTGTACTCCCACGGCGCTACACCTGGCCTGGTTCTGGAGTGTTAACACCTAGCCCTAATCCATCTTTTGTTTAGCAGATATCTTTTGTTTCTCTTGTCACCCTGTGTGAATCTTGTCTCAGAGTCTCCCAAGGATACAAAGGCCTATGCAAACTTGGTTCAGGAAACCCTGAAAACCATGGTAACTGATGAACTGAGGAATTTGCACTTGGCATTGTATTTGGCAGCTTCTTTCGGGTTTGTTTTGAACATATGGAAATCAACTGGCTAAAGTGTAAATACAGAGAAAAATAAAATTGCCCTGGGCGAAGGGAAAGTGCTTCAGTCCTTAGAGGCTGGACCCCACCCCTAGCCCCCTGCAGCCTTGAAAGGTTAGATTCATTCTTAAGGTGTCTCTGAGTCTTCTTTCCATGGATCGAAAGAACCCACACACCCATGCCGCCACATTTCAAGAAAATTGAATTTCAGGAGCACACAGGCAACTTCTAGTGAAGAATAAAGTATCCAAAAGGGGTGGTTTCAAGCTGGCTGTAGTGGTAATGTCTGTAATCCTGGCATACCAAAAACTGGAGAGAGAGGATCGCAAGTTCAAGGCTGCTGTGGGCTACAGAGGAAAACCCCGTCTCAAAGAAAAAAACAAATTTGTGCTGGGAATGGTGACACACATGTGTAATCTCTACACAGACAGAGTGGTCTTTGTGAATTTGAGGCCACTTGGGTCTATATAGAAAGTTACAGGCTAGCCAAAGCTACATAGTGAGACCTTGTCTCAAAAACACACACAAAATATTTTCTCAAAGTAATTTCATTCAAATAATCCACTAATATAAAGGGACATTAACATAAAAAAAATTATGGTTAAAAAAGAAAAACAAAACAAGCCGGGCGGTGGTGGTACACACCTTTAATCCCAAAACTTGGGAGGCAGGCAGATTTCTGTGAGTTCGAGGCCAGCCTGGTCTCCAAAGTGAGTTCCAGGAAAGGCACAAAGATACACAGAGAAAACCTGTCTCAAAAAAACAAAAAAAAAAAAAAGGGGGGGGGGGACTGTCTTAGTTAGGGTTTCTATTGCTGTGACGAAACACCATGACTAAAAACCAGGTTGGGAGGAAAGGGTTTAATTGGCTTACACTTCCAAATCATAGTCCATCATTGGAGGAAGTCAGACTGGGAACTCAAGCAGGTCTGGAACCTGGAGGCAGGAGCTGATGCAGAAGCCATGGAGGGGAGCTGCTTACTGGCTTGCCTCACATGGCTTCCTCAACCTGCTTTCTTATAAAACCCAGGACTGCCAGCCCAGGGATGGCACCATCCACAATGGACTGGGACCTCCCCTATTGATCACTAATTGAGAAATGCCTTACAGCTGGTTCTCACTGAGGCGTTTCTTGAACTGAAGCACCTTCCTCTGTGATGACTCTAGATTGTGTCATGTTGACACACAAAACCAGCCAGTACAGAGGCCAAAGAGATAAATCAGCAGGTAAAGATGCTTGCTGCCAAGCCTGAGGACTTGAGTTTGATCCTGAAATTCTCAGGGTAGAAAAAGAGAACTTACTTACACAGGTTGTCCTACATACACACACACACACACACACACACACACACACACACACACACATACACATACATATTAGAAAAAAAATTAAAGAAAGAAATAATAATATCTAGTGTACTAGATGTAGAGAGCATCTTTCCATATTAACATATACCCCAGAAGCAATTCACTCCACCCAGATGGTTCTGGCCTCTCTGTACTCTCATCTCCCTTGAAAATATTCCACCACAGCATTCATACTGATGTATGTGATAGGAAGTCACAACATGACCACACGGTTGGGCTTGCCTGGCGGACTGCCTAGTTATTTCTGTGTAAAGCACACACGGCCATGTAATCTACGCACATGCGTGGAGTAGCCACGTGAGGTCCTGTACGCATGCGCAGCCCTCTCTTTAAAAAGCCGACACCATTCTTGCACCGGTCTCTTCTCTTCTCTCCTCTCTCCTCTTCTTCTTCTCTCTTCCTTTTCTCTTGACCACATGGCCTGTCACGTCTGTCTCTTCCTATCCTATATTAATAAACAGCTCTTCTGTGGATTTGTCATTGTTTGGATTAAAAATGAAATTGCTTGGCACTATATGGGAAAAGCAAACATCTACAATTATGGGTTCCAGTAACTGAAGCATCTGAAAGGTAGCATCTGCTCCTGGCTTTCACTTGCCTAACACTAAAGAATGAAGTTGAAAAACTGTTCAGAGGTCTCAAGTCTAAGAAAACATGTAGATGAGACTTTAAGATCCATGCGGGGGGATGGAGAGATGGCTCAGCAATTAAGAATACTTGTTTGTGCAAAGAACCGGGGCTCAAACCTCAGCACCCACAGGGTGGCTCACATCTCTAACTACAGTTGCGGGGGCTCTGACACCCTCTTCTGGTCTCCTCAGGCACCAAACGTGCATGTGGTTCACAGACATACATGTAAGCAAAACACTCCTACACATAAAATAAAATTACTAACTCTTCAAAAACTGTTTTTCATATCCAAGCAAGGTGCTCTTCAAGAGTAACATAATGAGCACCCACAGAAAGCTCTGCTCCTATAACAATGAAGTGGAAGATAGCAATCACCAAAACTCCTTCAAGGAGCAACTCTAGCTTTTAGAGTTCTGGAGATATGCCAAGCTTGCAGGAAACCTGAACATCTTTGGAAGTCACTTGAAGAAGGTTTTGGGTTGTGTCAGACAAAAATGTGCAAAAGAAGACAGAAGAAAAGTAGCATTGCAGACAAAAAGACAAGAATGTGCAATGTGGTCTTTCATCTGTAAACAAGAATTCTTAGAAAGAAGCTCTGACTACAAAAGCGGGTTGGCTCTGCATATTCAGTGTTTTAACTTTGGTGTGGCATGGGAAGTTTCTTGTTTCGGGTATATGGAAAGAAATTGCTTTCCTTAGGTTCGGGCAATTTCAACTATGATTTTATTGAAAACGCTTCTTATGCCTTTGATATGAACTTTTTCACCTTCTATGTTCAGAAGTGGTAGTTCTAGGAGAATCTGACAATTGCTTGGATTTTTTTCTCACTATATTGGCCTGATGCTTATTATGTTCAGCAGGCTTGCCTGTAATTCATTATGTAAAGCAGGCTGGTCTTGAACTTGTAGGAATCCTCCTATCAGAATCCCAAGAACTAGTATTAGGGGTATATCACAATGTCCAATTTGGCTTTTTATCAATATTATTGAATATTAAGTTATATATTATAAAGTCCATCCAATTGAAAGTATATTTCACAATAAGTTTTAGTAAGTCACACAGTCATACACACCTGTAACTACTACAATAATCAAGATACAGAAATCCCATCATCCTATAAAGCTCCCCTGTGTCTATTTCTAGTCAAGCCTTCTGCACACACACACACACACACACACACACACACACACACACACACACACTCACATATTGTTCTACCTACCCCTATACCCTATAAGTTACAATACCAACTTTCCAGGAAAAATGTGCCCACTGTTGCAATAGCAGCTGAGAAGCTATGGGTAGTTGTTGGCTTCTAGGAGAGGAAGAGTCATTTGTTTCCTTCAGGAATGTGGCCCCTGGAAAGTTGCCTATACTCCAGCAAATGGGCAGCACTAATAAGACTCAGTCAGTTGGAAGAAGGAGAAGAAAGAGAAGAAGAGGAAAAAGAAGGAAGAGGAGGAAGCAGAAGAGGAAGAGGAGGGAAAGGCCTTGAGGTGGGAAAGGGTGTGTTCACAGAGGGAGTATTGAAGGGGAGTGGGTAAATGTTGCGGTAGCACCCGCGCTACCACCACCGTTTACCATGTCCGAGCGAGGGGCACAGACACCTCACCTGGAGTCTGGCACCTTCTCACTGCTCCCGGCCATGTCTCTCGGGGGGAACACGGGGAGGACACCTGGTTAAGGTCAGCAAGCAGGGCTGTAGTTACCCAACTTGGGAGTTCCAGGGCCCTACAGGTATAAATATGATATATCATATACATGCATGAAATTCTCAAAGAATAGATAAAAATAATAAAAATAATTTTTAAGCAACAAACAAATCAACATATTAATATCAATGGTTTTTCCACATACCAATAGTGAATGTACATAGAAAGAAATTAGGAAAATAATCCCATTCACAATAGTTTCAAAAAGTAATATTCCAACGCCAGTGAGATGGCTCCATGAGTAAAGGTGACTGCCACCAAGTGTGATGACCTGAGTTTGACCCCAGAACTCACATGGTAGAAGGAATCAACTCTAACAAGCAGCCCTCTGATATCTACATGTATGCATTTCCCACATACAAACACAAATAAAGAAAAGTAATAAAAGTTAGAAATAAAATGCCTATGAATAAGCCCAACTGAAGAAGTAAAAGGGTACTTTAAAACAACAAAGAAATTGAAGCAAGCACTAGAGGATAGACAGACCCCAATGCTCATAGATTAGCAGAACCCATATCATGTTGTTATCTTTATTATCAAAAAGTGATCTGCAGGCACAGTACAATCACCATCAAAGCCCACTGACATTCTTCCCAGAAGTAGAAAAGATAATCCTCATATGTATAAAAACACAAAATACTATACATACATAGCCAAAGCAATTGTGGAGGGCTAGGGGTTGCTAGAAGCATCACAGTAATCATAGTACATAATATCAAATTACATCACAGAGCTGTAGTGACAAAATCAGCATCATAATGACACAGAACATAAAGGCAAGTAAGTGGAAGAGAGTAAAGGATACAGAAACAAAACCACACAGCTACAACTACAAAGATGCCAGAAACGTAGACAGAAGAAAAGACATCCTCTTCAAAAATTAATACTGTAAAATATGGATATCAACATAAGAAAGACACTCGATCTCTATCTCTCACTCTACAGAAAAATTCATCCAAGACCTGAAAGTAGTAGAAGATAGCATATATAAAACACTTTGAAACACATCCATAGGCAAGAAATTTTAGAAAAGAGATCCAAGAAATCTTTTTCAAGTAGTGACAAATGGGACTGGTAGCTTTCATTATGCCAGAGCATATAATGAAGGCTGCTAGAGAAGAAGAGTCATTTGACTGTCTTAACTCAGCTGTGGAATCTGTGCTGCACTACCAATATGCCAGGCAAAATACGCCTACTGGTACGAAAGTGGTATGCATGTATGAAAATCGCACATGAAACCCATTACTCTGTGTGCTGACTTAAAAAAAACCTAAGAGTAGTTGTTCATTTGGTCAAAAGAGGTGTGGACCTGATATTTACCATCTTAACATCCAGGCATGAAATTTTATCTCATCCAATTTCAACTTGTTTCAGTCCCTGCACCATGCCTACATCTTTCACCCAGTTTTTGAATGCTTCTATCTGAGATAAGAATTTCTGTGCTTGCTGCTTCAGCTCCATCTGAGAAAATATATATGTAATCACCTCTGCACATTTGATAGCACTGATTCCCCCAGCCATTCTCCCAATTATTCTTCCTTAGAATTATACATTAGTAGAAATTAAAGAGAGAGAGAAAAACAATTGGAAGGTGGAGGTGCTTCAAATAGACTCAACTAATTCCCTTGTAATTTCCCTTTTTATTTTTTAACCCACACAAAAAAGATAAATTTATTACAAGATATAAATGAAATCTAGTGCCCTAGAAGGCAGACAATACTATACTGCTGTTGCTCTAATTCTGAACTTCTTCTAAAACCTTTTTCATCTGTCCTATGATACTTTTAATTTGAACATACTTAATATAAATAAGTCCTTCAAAGTTCTGATTGAAAGCAATAAACACTTCCTCAACTTTACCTCTGCCTAGCAGTTGCTTACAAAGAAACCCAGTTTTCCTAGGCTTCTCCTGACTTACACCTCTCACCTGGTGTGATTATAAATAGCTCTGCCTTCCACACTCAACAGTATGCAGGTTTATACCATAAATTGTGTTCATGACCTCTTTTTGAGCACAGTTACACTCTCTCAGAGCCCCAAGAAAATTCAAAGGCAGAAAGATTAATATCACTGAGTGCTGATTCTACTCCAGGGCAAATGCTGCATTAGAGGTACCTGTTGTGTAGAAGGTAGGTGGTACTTATTACAAACTGGAGATGAGGAAAGTAATGTTCACATATTATGAAGTGGACCAGAGAAAGCATAGAAATGTAGAGAAACCAAGAGAACAAAGAAGGGAAAGAAATTCCCCTTTTGTGCCCCAGATCAAATTTACATTTATTCCTGGCTGTCAAGAATTCACACACACACACACACACACACACACACACACACACACACACACACACAAGGTTGGGAGGTGAGACCACCACTCAGACACTCTTGAAGACAAAAAGAAAGTCTTTATTGCTGGCTGGTAGCTGCATTGAGGAAATTGCCCAAATCATCTAGTCCCAAGCCTTACAATCCTTTGTCTTTTAAGCATAAAAACCACATCCTGGTTGTCATATTTCAGTTAGCAAGAAGCAGAGCTACAGAAGCCAAAAAGCAAGGTTAATACATTTAGGACTTTTCTGGAATTATGCTCTAGATCTTTGATGGGTTATTTCTTTGCTCCTGTTTTGGCAGGTATTGGGGCCTACATGCTGGGTTTTAAGGTCAGAACAGTGGCTGTATCATGGCATCAATTGTGCTAAGGTCTGGGTTCCTGTTACATTCCCCACTGATTCTACAGGCATAAGTCAAATCATAGACTCATCTTGGGGTAGAGGGTTATATTGTCCCCTCAGCACTAACAATTTAATAGAATTTACTCTATGATTTGCATAGTTAAGTAGACAGCTGAGTAAGCTGGGTCCTATAGTAAGGACTAGGAGCAAAAGGATTAATGTTCCAGCAGAGGCTGTAAGTAGAGTAGTTCATTAACCAGGAGGACCAGAGGAACAAGGATGGATAGCTGTTGTCAGATTCTTGGGCTCTCTTTTCTCTTTCCATAACGTTATTTCTGACCATACCTAGACTTTATTTAATTAACCCTGACTGGTTGGCATAGAAGCAGCAAGTTTCTCCCAGTGCCGTACAGAGACCACCTTGTTTCAGAAGAGGAGGTCTAGTCCTCTGTAATTCTGAAGAGCAGCCTCTGCTGAAGAGTCGACCTGGGCTTTCAAACAGGAAACAGAACCTTCCAGGTGGCCTATGTCTGTATCTACTTGAGCACTGAGTTCCTAACAGTTTTTAATCCCCACAATTAGGGCTAAAGTTATAATTGCAGTGGAGCCCACAATGTCTGCCCCCATCACCCAAGGAACAAGAATGGGGATGGCTTGCCATGTGCAGGAAGCCCAGAATCTGGACTTAGGTGAGTCCTGTCCTCTTCTCCATCATAGATTAACATGTGTGGTAATATGTACACAAGGTTGCAAAAGGGAGCAAACAATTCAGAAGATGCACACTTGGTTAAGCCATTAATGCAAGCAAGCTGGGTACTCTCTGGGACCTGGAAATACACTGGACCTCAATTCCTGAAGTTAATCTGCTATGTATGACTGTAGGAATCTGAAAATGGGGAACTATCTAGGAAGTATCTTGGTGACATTAAGCAGGCACTCTTTCCTTGGAGGTTCTCCAAGGTGAGTTTAGGTTGATCCGATACACAGTTGTCAGGATTGCAAGTTGAGATTATTGTTTGATTAATTCCAATCACAACATAATATAGGGGTTACAATCTTTTCCTACAGGGAGACAAAGAAGACAAAATTGGACAATCATGGTCATAGGTTCTGTGTCAGTCTTATCTTTAGCAGGTTGAATGGCATGGTGATCATTCATCTATTTTTGTCCTCTGTAGCATCCTTCAGCTGAGTGTTGTGGACCCCTGGGGTAACACCAGCGATCTTCACTGCTGTGGGAGTAGTGAGGACCACACGGTATGGGCATTTCCATACTAGGTCCAGGCTCCAAGTTTGGATCCTTTCTACCCACACAGGGTCACCAGGCTGGAGCTTGTGGACAGGATCAGACACAGGCAAGGGTCTGGTCTCTGGAACAATCTAATTAATAGTTCTCTGGTCTTGTTTCAGAGGCTATAAGGCTTTGAGAAAGGAATGGTTAGTAATTTCTGTCTTACATATGAACATCTCTTAGCTTTGGAAGAAGAGGGGGAGGCCTCCCAAACATAATTTCAAATGGAGTGCAACTTTCCTGATGTACAGTGCACATGGCCCTTAGGAGGGCAAGTGGTGAGAGGTTGGCCTAACTTTTGCCAGTCTCAAGAACTTTTAATAAAGGTTTCCTTCAAGGTCCGATTATTACAACTGTCATGAGCTTTGTGGCCTATAGGCTCAATATAGTTTCTGATCAACATTTCAGACCAGATTTGAGGAAACTTTGGCCATGAAGGCCTGGCCATTGTGAGACCCCAGGGAAATGGGCAATCCAAACCTTGGGATCAACTCTTACAGAAGTTTCTTGGTGACCACTGAGGCTGTCTCCATTCATGTAGGCTTCCACCTCTCCAGAGAAGGTCCCAGTGTTCTCTGGAGGTGCTTCTTTTATGCAAATTCCTTCCAGGGTTTTTCTTCCTCATTTGGGGTTCACTCATGCACAAGTAATAGATCTGGATACAATGTCTTTGACAAGATTGTCTAGTTGAGGGATGTAATATTTGGGCCCAAGTAACTCAGCAGCTTTGGATGCCCTTAGATGGGTGGCCTGATGAAGTCTGGTGACCATGTTTTCTGACAGCACAAGGGAGTATGAGTCTCCCATCCGGCAAGAATGACTATCCTTTTGCCTCCTATATAGCATTTTCCCTTTTTGCCCACATGGTTTCTTCCTAGATGTAGTTTGGGTACTGAAACAATTTGAGTTCAGGCAAAGTAACCAAGATCTGGAGATGCCACACTGGTGGCATCTAGCAGGGCCATGATTTATCCTTTGTTTTTTATTTCATTTCTGGACAGGGTAAGGAGTCACCTTTCTTGATAGAGGATCCCATAGACATGGGCCACAGCAAATGCACACCAATTGTCTGTGTACACAGTGATAACTTTTTCCTTCCCCCAAGCAAAATGTCTGGGTTAATGCCAGAATTTCAACCCTGTGTGCTGAAGTCAGTCAACTGAAGGACTGGCCTAGACTGTCCTGTCCAAGATGACAACTGTGGCCCCAGCATACCTTGTTCTATTCTGAACAAAACTGCTCCCATCATAGTACAGTACCTTTCCTGCTTCTCAGTTGTTAGGTCAGGTCTCATTGTCATGACCTCATCAGTCACTTCCACACAGTCATGGAGGGGATCTATTGGGTTATCACTTTGCAGTAGACTGGCTGGGTTGATGGCTGAAGTTTTATTCAAAGTAAGGTGGGCAGTGGCCTCCTCAAAGGATATGGAGGTCTATAGATTTTTATAGTAAGTTTCTCCCAGTTAAGTGACAGGGGCAGTCTGGCATGACTAAGAAGGAGTGGATCACAAGACCAAGTACCAAATTCACTGTCCAAGAAGTCATCCAGGGAAAGAAAATCTGTCTAGTGGCCCCTTAGAGAGCTGTCTGTTGAAACATCAGTGGTCCAAGCAGCCCTTTCAGGACTGTGTAGGCTGCTTCTGTATCAACAAGAATATAACAAACTTGCTCCCCACCTTTATTGTTACCCTGGGCTCCTGGGTGTAGCAGGAATCTTAGAAAGTTCTTATTAATAAAATTGAACCTGAGCCAGGTATTGGGGTGAATGCTGGATGATCAGAGAAACAGAACAAGCCACAGCTACCTCACCTTGCCAGTTCCTCAGCTGATCCTGTTTCCTCAGACTAGAAGCCTCTCAGTCCTCATACCAAATGAATCTCAGCTGAACTGCTGCTCAAAGTCTAAGAGCTTAACCACCAAATGCTTAACCAGCCAAATGTTTCTAGTTTCTGTTCTTCACGACTTATATATCTTTCTGCTTTTTGCCATCACTTCTTGGGATTAAAGGCGTGTGTCGCCATGCCTGGCTGTATCCAATGTGGCCTTGAACTCAGAGATCCAGAGGGATTTCTGCCTCTGGAATGCTAGGATTAAAGGTGTGAATGCCACCATTTTCTGGCCTCTATGTCTGTCTAGTGGCTGTTCTGCTCTCTGACCACAGATAAATTTATTAGGGTACACAATATCTTGGGGAACACAATACCACCACACCTGGGGCCTCAGTAGATTGAAGCCCCAGCCCCAGATAGAGGATGGGGCATCCTTCTTCCATCTTTTGATTTGGGCATCCATTCTTCCAGTGTTATTTTTTCTCCCAATAATCATGTTTCTCCTTTTCTAGCTTCTTTCTAGCTTTTCCTCTAGGACCTCTTTTATCAGTCTTCCTGAGCACTCCCCACTGCTGCTCAGGTCAATCTTTTATTCTGCTTTTCTTCTACAAAGCTGTGGCTATTATAAACCTTCTAAATAATTTGCAATATTTTGGGATTTCAAAAGCCCACCAGGCTCAGTCTGGCCCTCTCAGCCTGTGGATCAGGATGCAGCACTCAGCTGCTACTACAGCACCATGCATATCACCATGCTCCCTGCCATGGTGACAATGGACTAAACTTCTGAAATTGTAAGCAAGCCCTCACTTAAATGCTTTCTCTTGTAAGAGTTGCCATAGTCATAGTGTCTCTTCACACCAATAGAACAATGACTGAGACCCCCTCAAACACTTATAACTTGTGAAATTTCTTTCTAATGTCTAAGGCTGACTGCATAACACAAGCAATATCAGTTACACCATGGTTTTCTGGTGTGTCTAGGTCTATGGAGGTGAACACTCAATAAGCCTCTCAGATGTGCTGCAGGAACCCAAAGGACGATTCTTGGGGCCCATGTATGACCTCACTTACCTAAGAAAGATTGGTGGGTTTTCTAGCAGCTGCCTCCAGTTTCCCTAAAAGAGCCTAGCAAAAATTGTCTGTAGTCCCCTTACAGGAAGAAGGGAAAATCCACTCTATTTAGGCTACATTGTCCCCAAGCAATCCTCAGCCTGGCCTGAGGGTGGCTTTTCTACTTTGAAGCCAGATCCTGTCTCACTCCTCTGACATGAAGAAGAGTGAGCTTTTGACAATCATCCCAGGTTGGATGGTGGGTGTAAAAGAGAGTCTTGAAGAGACTAATGAGTATCTGAGATTTTTTCAGAGAATAGTGAGTTCTGAGTTTTCCAATTTAGCTGATCATTGGTTGAAAAGAAGACATAAATCATGAAGACAGTAAAGGGAAGACCTTCTGGTCTTGGGCCTTCTGTGGGCATCTCTTTTAGAGGAAGTGTGGGGGCTTCCTCTGCCTCAGGGAAATTCCTCCAAAAGCACCCTTAGCCAGAGCTACTCTACATGTGTAGAGGGGAAAGAAACCAAAGGTAGAAGAAACTATCTCTTCCCTACCCAAGCACAACCAAGGGAGCTACTTCCTCCCTGGATGCTGCCTGAGGTCACACTTGGATATATGAAGGAGGAAACTCATCTTCCTCTGGTGGGACTGAGAAAACAGATGGAGTTTAGATTTGTCTAAACTAAGAGGATTTGGGTTCCCAAGAAGAAGGCACAAATCTTATGCCAGGAGGTGGATCCTGCTCCAGAGAAACCCATTGGTCAATATAAAGAAACTGGTAGATGTGGCCTAGGTCTCTAGTCACAATGTTCAAGATGGCCTAAACCATCTGGGGGTCCAGAGAGCCTTCACTGGGCCACCCTACTCTAAAAGAGGGCTAAACAATTTCACAGAGAATCCAGAGTTTTCTAGGAAAAAAATTACACTGTACCCATCCTCATCTATAAAACTTTCCTTGAAGCGTTTTAACATGTATTTCAACAGTGTCTTGGAACTGCTGACTTCCCCTTCCATTTTATGTCTGTTTTCCCAACCAACAGAACTGACAGAATCACACAGAGAGAGACACAGATGTGGCCCACACACAGACTTAAACCAGAGTTGCTGACATTTCACATGGGTCCTGAACACCAGCATTAGGACCACGTGCAGTCTTTCCTAAGTGTCTTATCAAAAGCTGCCATAAACAGACTTACTTCCAGAGGTGACAGATTTGGGTGACTTTCTATAATTTCCCATTTAAGGGTGCAGATATCAGAATAGAGGCACAAGACATTTATAGGGCTCTGGAACATCTCAGGGTGCATATCCCCTAGGACCTGTCTGTTTCCCATTCTATTGTTCTAGAGGGGATCTGAGACTCCAGTGTCTATGGGGATCTTGTGACTCCATAATCATGTGAGGTAAGCTCACCAGAGACCACCACTCAGACACTTTTGAAGACAAAAAGAAAGTCTTTATTGCTGGCTGATAACTGCATGGAGAAATCGCCCAAATAATCCAGACCCAAGCCTTACAGCCCTTTATCTTTTATGTGCAAAAACCACATCCTGGTTGTCATATTTCAGTTAGCAAGAAGCAGAACTACAGAAGCCAAAAAGCAAGGTTAATACATTTAGGACTTTTCTGGAATTATGGTCTAGATCTTTGATGGATTATGTCTTTGCTCCTGTTTTGGCAGATGTTGGGGCCTACATGGCTGGGTTTTAAGGTCAGAAAGGTAAACCTAACATGGCATCAGTTGTGCTAAGGTCTGGGCACCTATTAGAATAACTTGATGCCCACTACCACCACCACTCACCACTCTCTTGATGCTTAAGTCTAAAGTGAATAATAGCCTTTTCTCTTACCTCTTTCTAGGGAAAAAAAAAACTTTACTGTTGGGGGATCCTAACAGCTCCCTCGGGGGTGGGAGTGAGAAGGCAGAGCATCAACAATACAGACACTGGGAGTCAGTTGAAGGCAAACAGCAGACTCATTTATTCAATAATGAAGAAGGCCTTATATACCCTCCTCCCAGTAGCCAAGCTGTGTCCCAATCTGGTGGCATTGCATGGTCATCCTTCATTGGCTGCACACAATCAGGAACTCTGAAAGCACCTGTTGCTAGGCCCTCAGGCAGACTCCAGCTTGGTTCATATGTACATGCCTTGTCAACTGGTTTGAGCCAATTTCCTGTACCCTATGGGCCTGTTCTACTATACTTTACTTTCTATAATTCATCCTGAAATTCTTCTCTAGGACATAAGTTAAAACCCAAGCTTTGCCGGGCGGCGGTGGCACATGCCTTTAATCCCAGCACTTGGGAGGCAGAGGCAGGCGGATCTCTGTGAGTTTGAGGCCAGCCTGGGCTACAAAGAGAGATCCAGGAAAGGTGCAAAGCTACACAGAGAAATCCTGTCTTGAAAAAAACAGGAAAAAAAAATCCAAGCTTTAATTGAGGTATGCAGACTCATGTGTGTAATCTCATTACTCATGTTAGGGTCGACGTACAAAACAGAGAGCTCCACTCCGATATCGGGTCACAAAAGAAGCTTTATTAGCACAAGCTCGTGGGCCACCAGCACGAGAAGTAGCCGGTGACCCCGAGTCTAAGGCGTGCAGGCCTTTTATGAGGCGGTTCTATCAGGGCAGGGGAGTGGGGTCATCCAGAGTGTAGACATCTGGACGCCAGATGTCTCCGTGGTCTTTCTCAGAGTCTGGGTGGGTAAACGAATTCCAAGCTTATCTCGCAAGGGGTTATTTTGCAAGCATTCTTCTCAAGCAATTATCTTGCAAGCACAACCGCAGGCGGTCATCCTGCAAGTATCCTGTTAGCAGATCATGATGGGCTAACTTTCTGTTATGGGGCGTGGGGGCAGAGTGCAGTATTTTCCACTGAATCTGCAATTAGCAGAGCTGGGGGGGCCCTTACAATGGCCCTTTCACTCAGAAGGTTCAGCATGAGTTTGAGGCCAGCTTCAGCTATCTAGTGAGCTCCAGATCAGTCTGGGCTACTCAAACACACAAGAAAGAAAAAAAGAAAAATAAAAAAATAAAAACCTGAAAACTATAGTTTCCTAAACAAAAGGTCAGTTGAATGAAAGTCCTTAAAGGGAACTCTTCATGTTCCAACACAGCAACAAACTGTGTCTCCCACTATCACTGACAGATCCAAGGCTACAACATTTATGAATGGCTGAATAAGGATCAAGTCTGAAGTTCAACAGTGTTCTTCCTCCCATGCCATTTTTCAATGAAAGATGGACCAAATCTGAAGCATGTGATACAGATCTGCACTACAAGGCAAAGGCATGACTCATCTCAGTACAGATAGAGGTAGACCGTACTGAGTAAGACCCACTTAGACACTACAGCTGACCCCACCTTTCAGAAAAACAGACAGCACAGGAGCACTCAGCCAATAGCATGTAGAGTAGAGACTGTCCTCTGATGAATGCTGCCAGGTGCCTGATCCACAGGCATAGTGCACAGTCAGCCTGTGTTTCTCAAAGACCCTGAAATTTGACTACACATCCTTGTCTCTATCATCTAACTACACCCAGATCTCATCTATTTGGATCTTAGGGAGCCAGGAAATGACACACAGGGAAGACTGGCCTAGGCACCAGACAGGCGAGCTACTTCCTTCTCCTGCTGGTATTTCTCCAACAAATCTTTTCCCATTTCCATCTAGCTTTGCCTCAGATGAAATTCTGGAAATTTGTTTCTGTTTTACCTCAACCCTTTAATTTCAAGGCTTCTAAGAACGGTTGCTCCTGTACTACTCTCTGAACAAAAGGAGTGGATATGAAAGTTGCCACCTTCCACTGTGGGACTTGAAGTTTATCATTTCACACTAGGGACAGTAATGGCTTCCTGATTCATAACCTCAAAATTCTCCTTAATACTCTAAAATCACAATTTTCTTCTGGTTAATTTTTAGTGTAAAGAAATTTGTGTGTATGTTTGTGTATGTGTATGTGAGGTGGAGGAGACAGAGAGAGAGAGAGAGAGAGAGAGAGAGAGAGAGAGAGAGAGAGAAATGGACAGAGAGAATGCATATGTGTACACAGTACAAGCTTATTTATAAAATTAACTTTTTCATTTATGTGTGTGTGTGTATGTGTGTGTGTATGTGTGTGTGTGTGTGTGTGTGTGTGTGTGTGTGTGTGTGTATGCCATACGTGCAGGTGCTCACAGAAGCCTGAAAAAGATATTGGATCCCCAGGAACTGGAGTTACAGGCAGATGCAGGCTGACTTGTATGGGTGCTGGAAACCAAGCAACCAAACTGGGATCCTCTGGAAGAGTAATATGTGCTCTTAACTGCTGAGCCATCTCCCTGTGTGCTTAATTTTATCATATTCCCTAGGTCTCAACACAGTCAAAATTAAGTAAACTTTAAATGTAGTTGAGTCATACTGGGCGCAATAGTGGGACCAGAACTGGATGGCCACAGCTATCACTTGTAACAACCTGAAGAATTATTTTTCAGGCAATCCAATATTCTTCACTTTGCTGAAGAAGATAATTTCAGACTCAGCCTGTATGAAGTAGAGTTTGAGTCTATCCAGAACAATGTTTAACATAGATTTAACAGGGTTAGTAGAAAGAGAAGCACTTGGAAAAGAATGAGATATACTCAAACTGTATGAGCTTTTCAAGAAAATCACTCATACTCAGTTGTCTTCATAGCAGCCATATTTATGTGTTAGGTGAGTTCTGGAACTCTCTTTGAAGGCTTGCTAAGGAATTTAAGTGAGATCATAAGACATTTCCTGTGGTAGATGGGATGGCTGATAAGGTAACACCCTAAATGGCATGGATTGCATGGAAAGCCTAAGTGTTTTTATAATAAACAATATTAATAGTTTTGTTCATGAGATTCCTAGACAATAACTGAGAAAGAATTAAGGCCATACTCCATCATATACAGTTTCTTCTTAAACAGGGTTTATTATTATTTTATATTCATGAGTGTGTGTGTGTGCGTGTGTGTGTGTGTGTGTGTGTGTGTGTGTGTGTGTGTAAGTCAGGAGAGGGGATCAGCAGATCTCCCAGAGCTGGAGTCACAGTCATTTGAAAGTCACCTAACTGATGTGGATGCTGGGAACTGAACTCAAGTCTTCTGGAGATGCTCTTAAACATTGTGCCATATTTCCAGCCTTAATTTAATATTCTTAATTTAAAATGTCCAAATACAAGGAGTATGGTCCTCTGGGTCATCAGCCTTCATAGAAAATGTTGATCATGCTGAGATTCCTCATTCCCAGCTGCCAAAAGGAACCAGACTCAACAGTGAAGGTTCCTTTCCCTTTCCACATCCCCTTAAATTTCTGTCTTCCTAGCTGATCTCAACACAGCATACATGGAAATCTAACCTTTTTGTGTAATCCTACCTGTGACAACTAATAATGTGCCAATTTCTGACAAGATGTTCTTATTAGTTCTGTATAAAAGAGTACTTAATCCAATTTGATGCATTCAGTAGTCACAACATGAATGTGTTGCATTGACCTGAAGAACTTATTCAGTGTTTGAAAAGGTCTAAACCATTTCCAATGGCAACCAGAAAATCAGCTTTCATCTTAGACTATGAAAACCTTAGCATGAGTCCAGCAGAGAATTGAGAAGTTTATGACATTTTAATCATTGATAATTTTGATTGTGCTGATAAGAAGACTTTTTAATAGGAGGCAGTTGGAGAGGGCATCAAGGAGAGTTTCCAGAATAATTAAAACATCCTTATAAATTGGTATGAAGATGATGCCAGGCTGTCAAAATGCCCATTAGCCAATCTGACCCTACCTTTCTCTGGCCACTCCATCTATTCATCAGATGTTCTCAGTTTTAATTGAAACTGACAACACAATGATGACTAGAATGTGGTGTGGTTAGGGAAGTACATACTGCTTCATAATCCTCTAAAGAATATGACACTCAATGATAGGACAGATCATTTATTCCCTACTAACTTCCTGAAAGAGCTTCAGTCAGCTTACATGAAGAAATGCAGTAAGAATAATCTATGAAATTAATACATAGTAGTAACCAGTTCTTGTCACTTAAAATTTGAAGGAAAGAGAGTGAAGAAGTGGAAGCTAAGCCAGCACAAATGTTAAATGAAAAAATTCCAGATATATGACTATAAATGTAGCCTTCACCATGTAGCATGGAGTGTAAATGGAATGCAGGGGAAAGGAAACCTCAAAATACATAGAAGTACAGACAAAGAGGAAGGAAGTGGAGTATCCCATCTGCTCTGCCCTCTTCACAGAGTTGATGCTTCTCAGACTTTCATGCATGCCCTTAACTTTCATAATAGATGAAAAAATTGATATCCAGAACCTGAGTAACTTGCCCATGGACACTGCCCCAAGACATTAAGGAACCAACACACATAAAACAAATCCACATGACTTCAAAGCCAAGGTTGTTTCTACATAAATTTTTCCAATTGAGGAATTGAGTTAAAGCCACTGTAGCCGGAAAGGAGTCACTAGCCAGATACAGAGGATGCAAGATGACAAGGCAGAACTGAAAAAAGGTACCAAGTCATATGGCTAAATATAGATAAGAATAATGGGTAAATTTAAGTATAAGAGCTAGTCAGTAATAAGCCTGAGCTAATGGCCAAGCAGTTATAATTAACATAAGCTTCTAGGTGATTATTTTATAAGTGGGCCACAGGACTGCAGGGGCTTGGTGGTACCAGAGAAACTTTCCAGCTGCAGGGCACTAAGCAGTAGAATAAACTGTTTTATGCAAAAATAATTCCTTCATTCACATCACATGCCTTAAAGGCTTGTTTTCAGAAGGGAAGTATGTACAAAGCCATATTTTTCCTTTGTCTTTCTATTATAGCACCTTTACATAAGTGATAAAATGATCATAAGCACTCACAGTGACCATGCCCTTTGTAAAATCTTTCCCCTAAGTAAAAATGTAAAATGTGATTTACCTACAACAAGATGTAATGATCTCCACTCTGTCAATTTTGAGTTAATCAAAAGTGAGATTTGAGTGAGCCATTTTTTGTGCAATGGCTAAGGGACAAGCTTTAAAAGACCAAGAAAAAGCAGTTCCTATTGTATAACTCCCTAGCTGTGAGACCTCTGGCAATTCATTTCACCTCCTAGAACTTCAGGAAAAAATGAGAACAACTCTTCCCCGCTCTGGGGTGGTGAAAGACTAGCAATGAAACTCAAAGCTAAGTACCTGGCAGAGTCCAGGCAGAGCACAGATGCCCCAACTGTGAACTAGCATGCCCCTTCTCCTCCCTGGTCTGGGCTTAGTAAGTCAAGACGATCATTCTTTTGTTAAATGAAGATAAAATGATGGCCTGCCTAGGATTCACTTCAAAGATTTCAATTTCAATAGGAGAGTGAAGAGCATATTAAGAAGAAATGTGTTGGATGAACCTTGCTGAAGCCAGCACACAGGTTCATCATACAATTGTGTTACTTCAATTAAAATATTTCCATAATAGAAAACTGGGTTGTTGATTTTCATCCCCAAGATCAAGGCTGGGGATGTAGCTCAGTGATAAAGCACTTGCCTAATTTGAGTCAGGTCCTGAGTTTGATGCCAAGCACAATAAAAATAAATAAAAGGGGGATGAGGAGATGCCTCAATCCGTGTGGTACTTCTATGCAAGTATGAGGACCTGATTTCAGATTCTCAGCACACAAGTGTTTAAAAAGAAGCCAGTGATGGCACATTCAGGTAACTCCAGCACATGTGGGAGAGGAAATGAGGATCCCTGGAGTTTTCTGATCAGCTAGTTTAGCCAAGTAGTGAGCTCCAGGATCAGTGTGAGACTTAGTCTCAAAATAATGAGGTAAACAGGCCACTGAGATGGCTCTGTGGATAAAAGCACTTTCTGAGAAAAGGGCAAGTGCTGTGGATATCACTCTGTATGCTGTGAATGTATTGCTCTGGTTTTGTTGATAAATAAAATGCTGATTGGCCAGTAACCAGGCAGGAAGTATAGTATAGGCAGAATATGCATAGAGGAGAATTCTGGGAACAGGAAAGCTGAGTCAGGAGTCACGAGGCAGACACAGAGGAAGCAAGATGTGAAGGCAGAACTGGGAAAAGGTACCAAGCCATGTGGCTAAACATAAATAAGAATTATGGGTTAATTTAAGATGTAAGATCTAGCAATAAGCCTGAGCCATTAGGCCACACAGTTTTAATTAAAATAAGCCTCTGTGTGTTTGTTTGGGTCCAAGCAGCTGCAGGCCTGGGCAGGACTGGAGAAAACTCCAGCTACAGGAATTGCAGACCAATTTCCCTTATTAACATAGATGCAAAAATACTCAATAAAAATACTTGCAAACCCAATGCAAGAACACATTAAAAAAGATAATCTACCATGAGCAAGTAGGCTTCATTCTAGATAAGCAGGGATGGTTCAATACATGAAAATCAATATAAACACAATATAAACAAATTGAAAGAAAAAAACACATGATCATCTCATTAGATGCAGAAAAGGCCTTTGACAAAATCCAACTTCCCTTTGTGATAAAATTCCTGGAGAGATTAGGGGTAAAAGGGACATAACCAAACATAATAAAGGCAGTTTATAGAAACCCCATAGCCAACATCATATTAAATGAAGAGAAACTCAATTCCATAAAACCAGGAACAAGACAAGGCTGTCTGTCCACTCTCTCCATATCTATTTACTATAGTACTTGAAATTTTGACTAGAGCAATGAGACGATTGAAGGAGATTAAGGGGATAAAATTTGGAAAGGAAGAAGTGAAAGTATCTTCATTTGCAGATGATATGATGGTATATGTAAGTGACCCTGAAAATTCCACCAGGGATGCTGGGAGCTAGGAAACCTGCCTCATAGCTAGCTACACTGCACCTGATATGTGAAAATACAACCTTTTTGTTCTGAAAAAAATTTCCACCAGGAATTTCTACATTTGATGAACACTTTCAGCAAAGTAGATGGATACAAAATTAACTCACAAAAATAAATAGCATTCCTATATACAAATGATAAAAAAAAAAATCAGGGAAATAATACCTTTCACAATAGCCTCAAATAATATAAAATATCTAGAGGTAACTCTAACCAAGCAAGTGAAAGAATTATATGATTAAAAACTTCAAGTCATTGAAGAAAGAAATTGAAGATATCACAAGATGAAAAGATCTCTGCTGCTCAAGGATTGGTAGAATTAACATAAGGAAAATGGCCATCCTACCAACAGCAATATGCAGATTTAGTGCAATCCCCATAAAAATTCCAACACAGTCCTTTACAGTCTTTGAAAGAACCATCTTCAACTTTGTATTGAAAAAACAAAAACCCCAGGATAGATAAAACAGTCCTGAACACTAAAAGCACTGTTGTAGGTCCCACCATCCCCAATGTCAAATTGTAGTACAGAGCTATAGTAATAAAAACAGCAGGTATTGACATAAAAACAGACATGTTGGAATTGAATTGAAGACCCAGACAGAAGTCCACACACCTAGAGACACCTGGTTTTTATACAAAGAAGCTAGTAACACACATTAGAAAAAAAGATAGAAACATGTACAAATGATGTTGGTAAAATTTGATGTCTGCCTGTTGATGAAAATAGATCCAAACTCAGTACTCTGCACAAAACTCAATTTCAGTTGGATCAATGACTTCAATATAAAACCAGATTCATTGAGCCTGATAGAAAAGAAAGTGGGAAACAGTCTTGAACTATTTCTATTGGCATAGGGAAAGGCTTTTTGAACTGCATCTGATAGACCAGGAGTTAAGACCAGCAATTACTAAAGAAGAGGGACTTCACGCAACTAAAAACTTCTGCACAGCAAAGGACACTATAATCAAACAAAATGACAGGCTACAATATGGGGAAAAAATCTTCGCCAATTATACATCTGATAGTCGCTTAATACAACATCCAATAGACGGCTAATATCTAAAATACATTTTTTAAAAAAATTTAAAAAAATAAACATCAAAAAAATAAACAACTCAATTTAAAGAATGGACTACAAATCTAAATAAAGAATTCTCAATAAAGGAAAATCAAATGGCTGAGCAACACTTAAAGAAATGTTCAACATTCTTAGACATTAAACTACTTTGAGATTTCATCTTACATCAATAGGAGTAGTCAAGTTCAATAAACAAATGACAATTCATGCTAGCTAGGATTCAGAGTATGGGAAACATTAATCCATTGCTGGTAGGAGTTCAAACTTGTACAGCCACTATGAAAATCAGTTCCTTAGGAAGCTGGAAATAGATCTACCTCAAGATCTAGCTATACAACTCTTGAACATATATCCAAAGGACACTATATCCTACTACAGAGACTTGTTCAACCATGCTTATTGCTGTTATATTCATAATAACTACAAATTGGAAATGGCCTAGATGTCTGTCAATGAATGACAGATAAAGAAAATATGGTAGAGTTACACAATGGGTATTACTTAGCCATTCAAGAAAATGAAATCATAAAACTTTTGGGTAAATGCGTGGAGCTGGAAAAAATTATCCTGAGTGAGACAAATATGATATGTATTCACTTATATGTGAACATTAGCTGTTAAGTGTTCAATAAGTAGGTGAGTATCATATTACCGCAGATCTGGGGTATAGGTTAAGGGATTAGGTGGAGGGAGGGATCTCTCAACAAAGGAAAAATAGAATATATAGTTATGGATAGATGAGGGGTGACTGGAATGAGAGAATTAAATGGAGATAGTGAGAGAAGAGAAAGGAAAGGAAAGGAAATAATACAATAGAAGCTTCTTAAAATATATATATATATTGGCCAACAACTCAATTGAATGCAACCCACTCCCAGCACTTAAAGCTTCATTTGGTGACAAGAGATGAACAATTGGGGCTCCATCTTTCTAATTATTTTAAGACTCCATTAGGATCTCCTTCATATATCTTAGAAAAATTTTATTGCACTAGGTTTCCCTACCACCCCTCAAATGCCCCTCAATTCTGTCTCTCCCCAAATTCCCTCCCTCAATCGCATCTCCCCTCTCCCTCCCGCTCCCACCTGATCCTCCCACTAAATCCCACTGCCCCCTGCCCTAGTCCACCCATTAAATCTGTTCATTTCCCCCTCACAGGGAGAGCTATGTGCCCCCCCCATTCCCTATGCCTATGTCTAACCTCTCTGAATCTACAGATTATAGTTTGGTTATCATTTATTTAATGACTAATATCCACAAAATGTAAATACATACCATATCTTTTTGGGTCTGGGTTACCTCACACAGGATGTTTTTTTTTTTTTCTACTTCTATTTGCCTGCAAATTTCATGATGTCGTTTTTTTTAACAGCTGAGTAATACTCCATTGTGTAAATTGTACCACATTTTCTTTATCCATCCTTCTGTTGAGGGACACATATGTTGTTTCTAATTTCTGACTATTATGACTAGAGCAGCAATCAATATGTTTGCGTATATGACCAAGAGTGATATAACTAGATATTGAGGTAGATTGATTCCCGTCTTTCTAAGGATGGGATTTTCCATAGTGGCTGTGCAAGACAAACCACTCTTAAGGGTAGGCCCTGTGCCCAACGGTAGATGGTCAACACAAAGCAAACTCATTGGCATCTTTGAAGGTTCTTTGTCTCATAATGTTTTGAGTTTTATTTGTTTTGTTTTTAACCTTATCGGTCCTTTGCATATATATTATGCTTCTGGTTTTTGTTTTTATAGGATTCCTATGTGTATGATCATGTGTGTCCCTGCATCTATATGTGTTTCTTATGTTTTTTCTTTGGCTCTTGTTTGTTTGTTTGTTTATATTAATTTTTTTTATTATTATTTAGATTCCTGTTTGTTTTCTAAGGATAGAAAAGATGTGGCTTCAGATGTGAGAGGAAGTGGGAGAATCTCAGAGGAGTTGTGGGAGGAAAAATCATATTCAGAATACACTGCATGAAAAAAAATCTATTTTCAATAAGGGGGAAAGAGAGTTCTGAGCCTGAAGATAGTGGGTAAATCCACCCATCAAGAAACCTGTCACTCACTACTATAAAGACTGGGAACTCAGTGTGCCCTGTGGCTGCAGCTGAACCCCAACATGGCAGAAACCTATTGGGTCTTCATAAAAAACTCTCCCCTTCCGATGACAATGGGGATTGAAAGCCCAATAGGGCCAGCTTTGGCAAGCATTAACGTAAGCCTAGGAACGGCAGCCATGCGGTTGGATCCTCCAGAAGGTAATGTATGGTAACTGCTTTTTCTTTTCCTTTTCTTTTTTTTTCTTTTTTTCTTTTCATGGGAGGTTTATTGAGAGAAGGGGAGAGAAGGGGCAGGGAAGGGAATAGAGACTGGTACCTGGAGATGAGATTGAAGGAAGAGAAAGAGACGGGAGGTGTACAAGCCCCCCTTTTATAAGGAAAGATAGCAAATACCCAGATGGTGCTCTTAGTGGCTGCAGCTGAGGATATATCCTGACAGGACCCTAAGGGCAGACCAGTAAAGATGCCTAAATGCCAACATTCCTCCCTTCTGTTTATTATAAAAAAGTGAGGAGTTAGAAAGGGGTAGCAGGTGAGGCAGGGATGAGGATGCCGTCTTCTCGAGACTGCTTCCTGCTGGTCTGGGGGGACATCAATCATCTTTGGGGGATCTGAAAAATCTGGGGTGCTGGCCATGTCCTGTGGTAGCTAGCTGGATGCTTCACTGTCCAGGCACTGTGGAACCATCAGGCTGTTTGAGCTGGATCCAAGTCGACTCCCTGGAGCTCACAAAAACAATCATCAGTGTTGGATAGAGAGTCCCAGCAATTCATTAGGTGGGAAAAAAGTAGGGCTGTCATTGGGCGGGCCAGGTTCAGGATCACAGCATGTCTGAGACTGAATCTAAATCTCAGCACCAAATGTATTTTTAAACCAGCAGGGAGAGTCACACCATACAACAGGGCCCACTTGGAGGTTTATTGAGGGGATGGGAGAGAAGGGGCAAAGAAGGGGCATAGAAGAGAGCAGAGACCAGTCCCTGGGAACAAGAGTGAAGAAAGAGAAAGAGAGGTAACTGCTTTTTCAAGTATGTTTGAGAACGTGTCACCCAGACACCTAGGAGATTAAGGATAACACTGAAGATCACTGACCTCCATTTATTAACAATAGCATGCCAGCTAAGCATTTTCATACTCACAATTCTATTCCAGTTGGGGCAGTACCTACTTCTCAGGAGTGGCTCTGTGCAACATTTTTTGGCCTCCTGAAATTCATTTAGCCCCCTTTGAAGATACCTTAAAATTTGTGCGTCTGAATGTAGCCATTATGAGACCATTAGCTCTACTGCTTGTGAGCCGCCTGTTTTTCATTTATGGTTCTTAGTTGTTCTTTTGCAGAGCTGCCAGCTTAAGTCATGCTGGGATCAAGAATAAGGGGCCTCAGCAGTTCATGTTCCTGGAGTTGTGTCCATGCCAATGGATACCCACATGCTCCAGAAGAGAATTTGACATCACTGCTACCGTTGTTGCTGTTATAACAGTGATGACCACCACTACTACTGATTCTGGGATTGCCATTTCATAACTGGTTACTACAGCTAGCACAGTGGAGACCCTGGCAGCAAAAGTAGCTACCACAGTTAACTAACTTTTCATTTTATTGGGCATGGCAAATTTAAATCAATAGTTATATACATTTTGATTGGCTTTGAAAGTTATAAATTTACAAACTCTAGTTTCATTTGTTCTCAGGATACCATCTTATAAGGACTCCAATCTGCAGTAAGGCTCCTTAAGGAAGGGAATGGCTCAGCTGCCTTTAGCCTACTGGCTATGGGTGGGTTAAGACTTCTGTAGGTCTTTTCTGTGTCCAACACACAGATTGCAAGCCCAGGGCCACTTAGTGATCTTTGGCAACAGTTAACTCTGCAGCTCTCACATGATTGAGCCTGTATGATAATGAGTATTCAGAGACCGGTAATGCCTAGAGGGCGCTCAGCAACCTAAGACAAAACACCTATGCGGCCTGGACAGGTATCTTCATGACTGGCAGGGTGACCTACTGATGTCCCATCAACCTAAGTCAGAAGCTCATTTTTTTAGTAAAAGGGGGAGGACCTGTAGGTCCCTGGCCCCAGTTTTGGGTAACTGTTGCCTTGTTTGCCCATCTTGACCTTGATATCCTCCCTATGCTAATTTCCTGAGAGATTCCAGCCTCCTGAATGCTTAAGGGAAGCTCCTTGTCTGTGTATCCAGCATATTGGGTGTTAACAGCTTAGATGCAAGATTGTAAAACATTAGAATCGGGGTTGGAGATTTAGCTCAGTGGCAGAGCGCTGGCCTAGCAGGCACAAGGCTTGGGGTTCAATCCTCAGCTCCAAAAAAAAAAGAAAAAAAAATACAGAAGTGAATTTCTGTCCACCCAGGTTCTCCCATTGTGCTGTAAGCCTGTATTTAAGACCTCCCTCCTTCAATAAATGGCATTCAGAAGAAGAAGAAGAAGAAGAAGAAGAAGAAGAAGAAGAAGAAGAAGAAAAGGGGGGTCAAGATCATGAAAAAAAAGAAGAAGGGATCAAGATGATAATGGGGAAATGCACAGAGACAGCTGAACGGTGCTAGTTGGAGCTCACTGACTCTGGACTGACAGTTCAGGAACCTTCATGGGACTGAACTAGGCGCACTGAATGTGGGTGACAGTTGTGTGGCTTGATCTGTTTGTGGGGTCCCTGGCAGCAGGACCAGGACTTATCCCAGGTCCATGAACTGGCTTGTTGGATCCCATTTCCTATAGTGGGATAACTTGCTAAGTCTTGAAACAATGGAGAGTGGCTAGGCTCTCCTTCAACTTGATATGCCAGACTTTGTTGCCTACCATGGGAGGCCTTCCCATCTCTGAGGAGTAGATGGGGGTAGAGTGGGAGGGAGGTGAGGAGGCAGGAGTAGGGGAGGGAGGGGGAACTGGGGTTGGTATGTAAAATGAAAAAAAATTAATAAATAAATATATTTTTTTTAAAAAAAGACTGGGAACTCTGTTGCAGTGTGCTTGCTGTGCCCTCCAGAATGATGGTTAATACTCAGGAGATCTTGAGAGTACAAAGATAGGTCATCCTCCTGTTCAGATCTCAGGGCTTGGCTGCTTCCCATATCCCATATTCCAAATAAGCATAAAGACACCACCACCAACCAGAATATCAGCCACCCTAGGGGTTACAATCTAAGAGTGTCAGGACAGCAAGCATACTCAGCTGATGCCCTGTGAAGACAAGTTTGGCCTCTGGTGCACAAAGATGGCAAGCAACTAAAGTGAAAACAGTTGGAGTAAACACTAGATACTTTCCAAATACAGACTCCACAGTGGTATAAACAGAGGGAAGACAACCATCCAGGAGTTCAGCTGACACCCCACCCCATGTGTATAAAGATGAAGACGTCCTCCCCAAACTTCATCCTTTTTGATAACTTGTTTTTATTTCTTTAAACATTGATGCATTTATTTTGTGTGGTGTATGTATCTGTATGTATATGTGGGGGACATACATGTAGATGGCTGTAGTTGGAGTTTTCCTGCCTGGCCCAGTCAGGACAAATCTCTCTCACCCACCATTCCCATAGTCTCTCAGACCCAACCAAGAAAGCACACAGAAACTTATATTGCTTACAAACTGTATGGCCGTGGCAGGCTGCTTGTTATCTACCTTTTCTATCTTAAATTAACCCATTTCTGTTAGTCTATACTTTGCCACATGGCTTGTGGCTTACCAGTGTCTTTACATGTTGCTTTTCATGGCGGCGGTAGGCGGTGTCTCTCTCAGCCTTCTACTTCCCAGAATTCTCTTCTCTCTTGTCCCGCCTATACTTCCTGCCTGGCCACTGGCCAATCAGAACTTTATTTACACAGAGCGATATCCACAGCACTTCCCCTTTTCTTTTTTTTTTTTTTAAGGAAGGTTTTAACTTTTACATAGTACAATTACATATAACAAAACAATTATCAAGCAAGAATTACAGTTACAATATTAAAGAAGATATTGTATCTATCTTATATTTGTGACTCTAAGGTTTTATATCTAACTTACCTTTTATCATAATTGAGGAAATTATAACTATCTAGTCTTCAACCACATCAAAGACCTCAGAAGGATATAATATTACCTGAGAACCAGGAGAAGGATGTAAGCATTTTTCGGGAGTCTTGCAGGGTAGACAGAGACAGCTGGCAGCCTGGACAGTCACCTAATGTTCCTTTGTAAAGTTGGGGCATCTGTTTTCAGCCCACAGGGCTAGAGTCTCTTGGTCACTTCTCTCAGTGTCCTGTAGAATGTCTGGCAGTTTCCTCTGCGAAGCAGGAACCTGAAGAACCATTTTGTCAAGCAAAGTTCAGTGGTCACCTTTCTATGGGTCCTGCACGTACAGTCGATCAAGCAGTCCAGGCAAGAACAGTTTCTTGCCAAAATGGCTATTTTTGCCAAGGTGAAGATAAGATATGAAGTGTCTTTAATGCCAATCCTCCTCTCTGAAGTAAATTGGTGTTGCCAGGAGCAGACATGTCTCACTGTGCAGAAAGTCTAAATTTTAAAAATATTTTAAATGCTATATTCTGAAGGTCTTTGAAGTATTTGAAGATTACCTATCTGAAATATCTCTATGTATATCTAGAAGACTTAACTAACATGGCTATGAGTATGATTATCACAGATGATTAATTACTAATCTATTTTTAATTATCCATTACAATTTTAAATGAGCTATACAAACACAATACCTTAAACATGAGTAGAAATATATACATAGTATAACAAAATTAACTAAGTTTGTATCAATAGACTAAAATCTATACCAATGTAAAACATTTTAAACAAGTTGTTGCTCTTTAGAAGTAAGTTCCTTCCTTAATCTACCCTTTCATCCCATTATATCTATATCATATCCCCTTTTCTTCTTTAGAAAGAGATCGCATTTATAATCAACCTGCTTTAAAGAAAAATATTGGTTTTTCTCTGTCCCACACCAGAGGGCTCTTCTGATTTGGGACACAAGAATCTCTTAACCTTTTCTTTTAGCAATATGTCTGGGTTTAGAGAAGGAGTGAGCCAATTCCATCTCCAAAGCCAGCTTGATAATTTTGGGAATGTGGGCATAGTTTCTCTGACTACTTCCTGCTGGAGGGGGGCGCTGTATCTTATGGGGACACAAAGAAAATTTTAGGATTATGGAGTAGTCCATCAGGGTAAACCTCTGAGCCAGTTGCCTTGAAACCATTCTGGATGTTGGATCATCTGGGCCATGGTGTCATCAGAGACCTTTCAGGGGGTCTTGGTTGATCAAACCTGATGTATCTTAATCTGGAACAAATCCACAGCCTCTGGCTTTCTGTGGAAACAAAAGCAGAGACTCCTTTCCAAAGCAACATATCCTTATATCCAAATTTTGAAGTCAAGGTACCCTTAAAATTTACATATTTGTTTAACTCAACAGCTTTTATGATCAAATCTTTTTCTGTGGTTAAAAATCCCAAAGACAACATAAACCAGATTCTGTGTAAGATCCATCTTTGTAAGACTGAAGCACCACTGTGGCTGCTGGCTCCACCCACCTCAGCTTCCCAACATGGTGGTGGTACAGTTTACCGCCAGCTCTGGGTCTGGAGCCATGTGTACCATCAATTATCAGAAGCAGTTCTATCAAAGCAGTGCTTAGCCCAGAAACTTTTTTTTTTTTTTTAAACTAGCAAAGGCTAAATCTACCACGCAGCAGAGTAAAGTGCCGCTTGTAGACTCCTCATTCCCGCCACACTGCAGGTCAGACGCACACGCCAGGAACCCGCCATAGTAGTTCAAACCGGCAGGCTGCCGCTAACTTGAGAGAGACAACTAGGAAGTTCTTTTTAGCTCTGTTTTAGAATCTTTTTTCTCAGGTTTTAGGTGGAAATTCTTGCCAACACGTTGGGCACCATTTGTAGTTGGAGTTTTCCTGCCTGGCCCAGTCAGGACAAATCTCTCTCACCCACCATTCCCATAGTCTCTCAGACCCAACCAAGAAAGCACACAGAAACTTATATTGCTTACAAACTGTATGGCCATGGCAGGCTTCTTGCTATCTGCTTCTTCTATCTTAAATTAACCCATTTCTGTTAGTCTATACTTTGCCACATGGCTTGTGGCTTACCGGTGTCTTTACATGTTGCTTTTCATGGCGGCGGCTGGCGGTGTCTTTCCCCAGCCTCCTACTTCCCAGAATTCTCTTCTCTCTTGTCCCGCCTATACTTCCTGCCTGGCCACTGGCCAATCAGAACTTTATTTACACAGAGCGATATCCACAGCAGATGGCAAAGGACAACTCACCATGAACCTTATACTCTAATCACAAAGATATATCCAACAGAACAAACCACAGGCTGTTCTCTAGAAAAAGACAGTATACTTAAGTTATTGGCTAACCACCTGTGACTTAGAGACTATTAGAGCTAGCTTTAAACCAACTCACCACAAGTTAGAACACCTGATCAGGGAGCCTTGCCTGAAGTGTTCAGATTGCCATGCTGGTGTAGGAAAACCCAGCCCGACTGTGGCTGGCACCTTCTGGTAGCACCAAGAAAAAAGAGCATAGTAGAAGAAAGATCATCTTGGCTTTTTGTTGGCCATGGCCTTCCCTCTAGCCACTGAGTTAATGTGCACTGTTGCTGATGATAATTCCCTCACTGCTATCAGAACCAGCACATTCATGCTTTCATTGTGGACAAATGACTAGCTGTTTTTTAGGAACTTTTCAGGGTTTGGGCACAGTTTGAGGCTGCTAAAGCAATCAGCCTAGAGGACTGAACAACTTTCAGGTAGTCAACCTCCCCAATGGGAGAGAGCCAGTGTGGGGCTGTCCCAACTGCTGAGGCACCCAGCCTCAAGACCAAGCATACAGGGTTCTCAGTTTCTTGGGTACGACACAAATGATATTGCTTTTTAATGTAAATGAGAATAGACTTTTCTTAAATGCTTTTTCCCCATCCCATTGGTTCTGTTCTTCTAGTGAACCCTTATTAATACAGCTATGGGGAATGTGTTAGGATTCTGCCCCCACTCCAGCTGCATGGCCACACATGCCCAATTCAGCAGCCAAGCAAGGGGTCTTTCATCTTTATGTCATCAGTGCATGCTGGTGATTACATGCGCACAGTGTGGTCATGCAATCAGCACATGTGAGGCATAGCTCCATAAGACCACCTGCACATGTTCATGAGAACCCTTAAAAAGCCGGACACAGACAACTCCCTTCTTCTCTGTTCTCTCCTCCCCCACTATCTCTTCTCTGTTCTCTGCATGTGCTTCTTCCCCAGGCCTGGTTCTTTTGTCTCCCCATCCCCACCCCCCCTCACGCCCCCCCCCCCCACCCCCCCACCCCCGTAATAAAGCTCTGGTACTAGGTTTTGTTGTAGCTCATGCCTGACCTTTCCACACAGTAACCAGCACTGCTTATCGTTTTTGAAAAACAACATTGGTGCTGTGACAAGACAGGCTCTTCAGACACTCTGCATCCAGGGCTCTGCATCCAGGATTCTGTTCCGCAGTTTTTTGGACCTGCAAATACTCACTCTGCTTTTTTCATTTGCCTAGCCACCAAACTGCTCCACACAACACACCTGCTAACCAGATTGGTGAGTTTTCCCCTTTCTGATCCCTCGCCATTTCCTAAGACTGTAGCCTGTGATATATTCCTCACACAGGACCCCTGGGGGTCCTCGGCTGTGTACCACAGCACATGCTGTCTGGACTCCTACAGAGTCCTCCAGTACTTACACCCAGCCCTTGCCCTTTTCATGATGATTGGGTAATTTGTGCTGTTAATGCCATTCCACAGACTGCCTATCCTCATGGACACTTGTGGTAGGAGCCTGGAATCCCATTTGTTATTTTAATTTTTTTTTCTCTTGGCTGCAATCATGGGACATGGAGGCTTCCTCCTCATGGTTCCACTTCTCCTCTGACAAATGCCTTAAATATCCCCAGATACCAGTAAATTTGGCCACATAATGGCTGCTTGAACCCCGATATTTCACAGGAATTATCTAACCTCTGCCAGTGAACAGGCAAATGAAAAGAGTTACCTTATCCCCACACTTTTACCTAAGTTCTAAACCACCCACTGCTGACTCTCTCTCTCCTGCCCACTTGCATTCCTAAACCTAAGAAATCTCTCACTCCAAAGAACTTTATTTTATCTGTTCTCTACTCTGTTCTCTTGCACCAGGTGGGCTGCTAAGCATGGACAGGTCTGGAAGCAGGCTAGGATGCATGCAAATAAGTTTACAATCAGGACCATCATTGGGATCATAATAATCTAGATGGCTCTCTAGCCAGAGATCAGTTTACAGCCAGCCTCCTGGCAGGTCTTCCTAAAGCTGTCCTCAAACCAGCAAACTATATATATATAAAAAAAAAAAAAAAAAAAAAAAAAAAGCACCTGGAGAGCAAGGCACCCCATAGGCAGGAGTGTTAGTGGTGGCATTTAAAGTATACCATGGGAGAGATGAAAAAGCCCAAAAAAGAAACTGCCAAATGCTGACACATGTTATCCAACTGGCTCCCTGAAAGCCACTGGGTTCCTGTTTTAAGTGAGCAAAAGAAGGCCATTGGGCTCAGGCTTGTACCACTGCCTCATGAGGGGCACTGGTAGGGCCTTGCCCAAAATGCTGCCAGAAGGGCCACTGGTCAGCTGAGTGCCCCACTGTACCCAGCGGCATGAGGACATCAGATCAGGACCACTCTCTAGCTGACTTCCTGGGCTTGTCCTTCAGCATCAACTGAAGCTGCCCAGTTCCCAGCCCAGCCACTCCCATCTTATACAGGAAACCCAGGGTTGTAATAATAATATCTGGGTGACCCATCTCTATCCTTCTGGACACTGGAGCCACTAACTCAGTCCTGAGGGAGTTTTGGGGTTCCACCTCTCCTTCTCATTTCCTATTGTCGGGTTAGGGGGACAGCCACCTCACCAGGCTTAATTGTACTTTCAGAGTTACTTAGTGGGAAAAGATTTTCCAGCTAAGGTAGGAGCTTTCATTTCATTTGCTCCCTCCATGAGCCTCACTCCAAACCAGTCAGCAGTGCTTCTCATGTACAGTGACACAGACAAGGTCCAGCTTTCTCTCAAGTTCCAGAGGACCTCAGGATCCACTGCCTTGTCCTCAATTCCAGTAGAATGAGGCCTCATCCCACAAGCTTTTCTCTTCCTGGTTCCCTCCTCAGCTAATTGCTACAGGATCACCATAGAGCCAGAGTCCAAGGACCATCAAATATATACCCTGGTGGTAAAGCAACAGTAACAGTTAAAAGGTATTTACACCCCCAGACCAAAAAGGGTCTGAGCTCTGAAAAAAAAAAAAAACCAGACTTTAATATAATCATCCATTACTGTTAAATGATCTTAGCAATTGATCACCTGTGTCTCCTGGATGCTAAACTAATAAAGGAAACAGGCGCCTTAAAATAATCTGTCTCTGGCTGGGCAGTGGTGGTGCATGCCTTTAATCCTAGCACTCAGGAGGCAAAGCCAGGTGGATCTCTGTTAAGTTCGAGGCCAGCCTGGTCTACAGAGTGAGATATAGGTCAGGCACCAAAACTACACAGAGAAACCCTGTCTTGAAAAAAAACAAAAACAAACAAACAAAAAAATCTGTCTCTGATAAAGCTTATCTCAGGTAAAAATTTAAAACATATTCTAAATCTCTCTCTATCTCTCTCTCTCTCTCTCTCTCTCTCTCTCTCTCTCTCTCTCTCTCTTTTCTCACTAACATTAACCAGCAGAATATTAAACACTACGATGGCTACTAGCTCAAGAATTTTCTCATGGCTGCTTCTTAATATGTTCAGAATTTTCCCCAAGCTCCAGAAACCAGCTTAAATCCATCTGACAAGTCAGATCTACATCAAGGTAAGTGCCAAACCCAAACTTTCCTGGTCTCAGGACCCCCTCTATCACCCTGGGAGCCCCCCAAAGGAAAAAATAAAAATAATAATAATTCTTCTAAGCTTTTCACTGTCTCACCAGCATCCTGTCAGACACAAAAGCAGCCAGAGTGACAAGCCAAGAAAAATTAACAGCTCCAAGGCAGCAGATGACAGCCCACTATCCAGGATGCCTGTCTACCTCAGAAGTCCCCTTCTCTACACCCCCCCCACTGATGCCCACCAAGTCAGCTGGAAGCTGTTTTTCCAGGAGAAAAGACACCCCTATTCCTGTTCACCTGCTTTTTTATAATAAGGAAAAAGTCTATAATGTTAGGATTCTACTCCCACTCCAGCTGCATGGCCACTCATGCCCAGTTCAGCAGCTAAGCAAGGGGGCTTGCATCTTACATCATCAGCATGCACATGGTGTGGTCACACAATCAGCACATGTGTCCATAAGCTCACTTGTGAATGTTCACAAGAACCATTAAAAAGCCCGACACAGACTACTCCCTTCTTCTCTGTTCTCTCCCACCACCACTATCTCTTCTGTGTTCTCTCTGTGTTCTCTGCATATGCTTTTTCCCCAGTCCTGGTTCTTTTGTGCCCCCCCACAATAAAGCTCTGAAACTAGGTTTTGTCGTAGCTCATTCCTCATGACCTTTCTGCACAGTAACCAGTGCCGCTTATCATTTTTAAAAAACAACAGAATGCCTGATTTAAAAGATAAGTGTACAATGATGAGTTTCATATTGACATGGCATCTGAGTTCACTCCAAAGGGGACTGAATACAATTCTTCCTCAGCTCAGGCAGAAGTACCTCAGCCTGTCTACAGAAGGGGGATCTAGCAGCAAGGTTACAGGTGGAATACAAGCTGAGCTCTAGATGACTCAAAGGAAACATTTCCTACTCTAAACACACTTTTTAATTAGCTCCTCCAATAGCATCATGCAAATTGGCTAATTGGGGAATGATATGAGACCCTGTGTGCTTTAAAGAAAATCTGTTTGTTGGTGTATTTATTTGCAACTGAGACTGTCTTATTGCTGGCAGGACAGAAATTATTAAAACAGACTCACCTGCTTATTTAAGCATTTTTTTTTTAAATGAACACACATGAGTTGGCTTATCCCTAGGGTTTCAGGAAGAAGTATTAGCATTTTGAGTGATGGGAAATTGCCTCTTAGCTGGAAAATAAATGAGCTTTAAATAAATCCCATTACCTTTTTTACAGGGTTATTATTGTAAATGTTTCATCAGAGAAAAAAAAATGCCTTTCTAGTTTATGATTGGAATGTTAACCTCTAGCTATCCCAGTTCTTTATGCCTACCACAGTGGGTTTTCATGAGTGATTATTACATAAAATTAAAGTATCCTTTCCATCCCACATAACATTTCTAGTAAGTTTCTCATCTTGTTAGTTTGGTATGAAAAAGATGAATTGTTTATTTGCCCGAGCTAAGGAACAATGGCTTCTTGGAGTTTTTGTCAACTTAATATATTTTACTATCAACAAAGCTGTCCCTAATCTATAACTTTATTTCTCAGCACTCAGAGAATTGAGGCAGAAGGATTGTGAGTTCAAGACCAGCCTGATCTACATAATGAACTCCAGATCTGTCTCAGCTACATAGGAGGACCCTGTCCAAAAAATAAAAATAAAAATAAAAATTGATCCCCTATACTTTCTTATTTTAAATGTTCATTTCTACACTAATTACTACCAAGAAATAATTTTTAAATAAACTTCATGGGTCACTTTGTGTTTTTTTTAAGTATGGTATATAATGGTCCTTCCTTCAGTTTGAGCATCTCAGAAAGTAAAGCTGAGCCGACTCCATCCACTCTGTACAGTCAACTAAGGTTCCCAGGTAAGTTTAGAAATGATAGTGTGCCCCCTACTGTTAGAAATAAGAAACACTCTGCCTATTCCTGTTCTCATGTGGTCATCATTTATCATGGTCTTTTATTCCTTGTTCTCCCTTTCTGTTTTTGATCCAGCTGGGATCTCCTGCTCCCCTAAGCTTTCTTTCCCTCGAACCTTGCCCTTCATTACTCCCACTGTCGTCCAGGTTGTTCATGTCGATCTCATCCATTTCTCTGACATTGGGCGATCCCTGTGTCTTTCCTAGGGTCCCGTTTTCTAGGTAGCCTCCCTGGAGTTGCGTAGCAGTCTAGTCATCTGGAGTGCTGGAGAGGTCCCCAGAAATCCACAATGATACATCCTCTGTAGACTGCTGGCAATGGTGGACAGAAAGCCTGATCTGACCTAGTCTGGTGATCAGATGGCCAAACACCCTAATTGTTGTGGTGGAACTCTCATCCAATAACTGAGGAAGTGGATGCAGAGATCCTTGGCCAGGCCCCAGGTGGAGCTCCAGGAGTCCAATTGGCGAGCAAGAGGAGGGACTGTAAGAGTGTGAATTGTTGAGACCTAGATTGGAAAAGCACAGGGACAAATAGCCAAATGAATGGAAGCACATGAATTATGAACCAAAGGCTGTGGAGCCCCCCAGCTGGATCAGGCCCTCTGGATAAGTGAGACAGTTGAATAGCTTGAACTGTTTGGGAGGCACCCAGGCTGTGAGACCCCGGACTTGTCCTTAGTGCATGAGCTGGCTGTTTGGAACCTTGGGCTTACACAGGGACACTTTGCTCAGTCTGGAAGAAGGGGACTGGACCTGCCTGTACTGAATCCACCAGGTTTAAATGAATCCCCAGGGGAGTCTTGGCCCTGGAGGAGATGGGAATGGAGGGGAGGGGCTGGGGGGAAGGTGGGGACGGGGGTGGGAGGGGGAGGACAGGGGAACCCATGGCTGATGTGTAAAATTAAAACACAAATATAATAAGTTTTTTAAAAAGAAATAAGAAATACTTCTCTTTGGCCCTCCATTCAGAGAATTCTAAAAAAAAAAAAAAAGGATATTTAACCAAAGCTGATAACTAATAATAAATTGCATATATGTGCATATAGAAGGAAGTAAGGAGAGACAGAGGCAGGAAGGTAGGAGAGGAGGAAAGGAGGTACAATAAGAGTCTACAGTCAAACCACCTGTGAATAAAATGTTTGGGGGATGGGAGCTTTTTTAATATTCAGCTAATCCAGAAATTTATCTGTGAGTGGATTGTATATTACATAACAAAATGTATGTACATGCATTTTCTAAAGGCATATTGTATTTCATCATAATTTCAACACATTATGAATTCTGGGTCCAGATATGTGTCTCTCCCTCTCTTTCTTCCTCCTTCTCTCTCCCACCCCTCTCTCCCTCCTCCTTTCTGTCCCTCTCCCTCTTCCCACCCTATCCCCCACCTTTCTATCATCTCCCCCTTCTCTCTCTCCCCATTTTCTATCTCCTCCCATCTCTCCCCTTTCTGTCTTCTCTCTCTCCTGGCAATAGGTGATTGGATGGTATCAAAATCCATCAAGATTCCATGAATTCATCTTCAATAATCCTGTTCTCCATGCTCCAGTCATGGCAGACTTGTCATGCCAAAAATGATGTGAAAACTAGCATCTATTCCAACTCTAGAACTTCATTTGCAAGTGCCCTGGGCTCTAGTCAAATGCCTTTCTTTCTGGCTTTCATTTATTTCATAACCGTTCTCCAGGGTGTTTTGTTTCACTGGGACGGCAAACTACTGGTCTGCCATTCCACTCAGTGTCATCTTACTTACCAACTTCCTCTGCACACACTTTTGTTTCATGGAACATTGTTCCAGTAGTGTCCTTTGTGTGAACTCCACTCATTTGCCCATCCTTTTCACCATCTTCAGGCAAAATACCATCCCTAATGAAGTCAGTTCTTCAAATCTAACAGATGCATATAAAGAAAATGAATTAAATGGGCATGGAATCTCAGGTCTGTATTGCTGGCACTTCAAAGGGAGAAGCTGGAGAAATAGGGATTTTAGGTGATCCTTGACTATATGGCCAGTTCAAGGTTAGCCTGGGCTACATGAGACCCTGTCAAAAAAAAAAAAAAAAGATAAAATAAAAAAAGAAAGAGAGAAAAAAAACAGAAAAGAAAAAATAAACATCCAAAATTGAGTGACCAGTCTCATGACCACAAATGGAAGAGGTCCGCAGTCTTGTTCATTTTCCAGGGCTATCCAATGAGGCATGCATTTCTTCTTCATGCTCCTTTACTCTCAGTTCTACTCACTCTCAGATGGTGAGTGTTTAGGTTCTGATACCATCTGCCTTCTCCATCTCTAGCCAATGCAGCCAGCCCGTGGCCTTTTTCCATCCTTAGATGCTTTAGATGCTTTCTGTGGCTTCTGTATTACAACTTCCTTCTCTTTGGTGTTCAGATTCCTTCCCACACCAAGTGGACTGTAACACCTCTAGAGAATATGTGGAAGTCATTGTCTTCCCTCTTTAAAGCCTACTGAAGAGTTTATTCTGTGCTCACTCTCTCCAACAGCCATGAATCATCTTTTGCTAGCCCAATTGCTTGAAATTATGGCTACCTCTTCAGGCAGCAGAGGAGCCCTTGTCAATGTTGCCAGAGACATGTACACTGTCAGATTTTGTCTTTATTTGCCATGTGATATTTCCTTCTTTCTCAAATCTTCACTTGGCTAGGGACTAAGTGTCTGTTAAAAAATCCTAAATGCAGAACTAATCACTAATCCCCCAGTGAGGAGGGCTAGCCTCTCCACCTGTTTTATGCAGGTGGATAAATAGCTTAGTGGGGATTTGACATAGAGGACAGTCTTTATTCTTCCAGTCCTCTGAGACTATCATTGTTTAATCAGAATACTTTCCCTTAATCCCCCCCCCACTTTTTGAGAAACTACGGCATTACATATAATGGACTAGATTGGTTTAACTTATATTTCGTCCTCAGGAAAACTCTACTATAGAGAAAAGAGGATCACTTACAGCTAGTTATATAGCATGCAGAATGCTTGTCATCTTATGAAGGTACAGAAGAAAGTAAGTGAGTTCACAGAAAAAGCATATGATTTTCTTCTGGAAAAACAGTGGCAAAATTAGATTTTGAACTACTATTTAAGAAATGGATAAAGGGGCTTGAGAGATGGCTCAGCATTTAAGAGCACTGGCTGCTAGACCTAGGTTCAGTTCCCAGTACCCATTTGGCAGTTCACAACTCGGTGTAACTCCAGTTCCAGGGGATCTGATGACCCTCTTCTGGATTCTTTGACACCAAACATACATGTAAACAAAACACTCATACATATAAAATAAATAAATAAATAAATAAATAAATAAATAAATAAATAATTTGAAAAGAGGTGGAGGCAGGAAGTTCAGAAATTCAGGGCATCCTTGGCTACATGATGAGTTCAAAGTCAGCCTGAGCTGCCTGAAGTTAATTTTTAAAAACAAATATGTACACTCTACCAACCAAGTTACACCTCCAAGCATGTTTGCCTTTTTTTTTTTAATCTAGATGTCTCAGAAAGTAAAGGTACTAGATGCCAAGACTGGTGACTTGAGTTAAATCTCTAAGACCTACAATGGCGGAAAGAGAGAAATTACTCCAGAAGGTCACCTCTGACTCTACGGACAAGTATTTACACACACACACACACACACACACACACACACACACTCACTCACTCACTCTAGATGGAATACAATTTTTAACAAACAGAAATAAATAATAAAATAAAAAGTTGATCTTAAAACCTAGAACAAGCTGAGCAGTACAGCAGTGAGAACTGTCCGATTTGTCTGAGTCAGCAATAGATATCTGTTAATAAAATAAGAATGACAGGGATGAAGGAGAGCCAAGAAGTCAGTGGCTATATTAGCAAATGGAGAAGACAATGGGACCTACAATGGATGATCCCTTCTGATTAACTTTTATTGAGATAAAACAATGCTGGGTATTTAACACAGCTTTCCACAAACATCAAAACAAGCTTATACACTGATCAATGTCAGTGTTATCTCCATTTTGAAAGGTCACACACAGCTTTTAAGGTTAACTATCTTTTCAAGGTCATAAGCCCTGAGAGCAGCAGATTTATTATTTATATCCAATGCTCTTAGTTCACTCCCAGGAGGGGTCTGATTGGTGAAGCAGAATTACTAATGTTCTGCAGTTAGAATAAGTGAAACATGAGGCTGGCAGAATGTGCCACACTGGAGACTATGATTGGCTGCAATTAAAATCAAGAACTCAGCACTATGTATCAGAATAAATACAATTTGAAAAGGGTGTCCCATTGCAGCAAGTAGCAGAAAAAAACTAAATGATGAGTTAGGAACTATTGAAGGCATGAAGCTTGATTGAAATGGTGGTTCTCTGTTCTTTATTAATTCAAAGACAAGAAGCATGAGTCAGGAGAAGTTCATATAATTCTCAGTACTATATACCTTGTCACAGCCTAAGTCAGTATGCAACCATAAGCAAGTGTCTTACCATCAGTAGTCCAAGTGTTCTGAGCCTAATTTCCATCAGGCCATTGGCCTTTCAACCAAGCCCTGGTCAAATTTGGCTACAGTTCATGATAGCGGGGTTCACAAGTTAAAGATTATTTCTTCAAGTTTGCATCTGCAAACATAAGACATCAGCAAAGAGCAAAGATACTTAACTAAAGGTAAGCTAAAATGGTTCATTGATAGGACATTAATAAAGATACCCCAGTATGAGAAATTATAGTGATATTTTATTTGTATTGAAATGTGATTTTATTTGTATGTTAATAAAGTTGCCTTGAGGTCAGAGCAAGCCAGAGCAGAAACTGGGCGCTAGTGGTGCACGCCTTTAATCCCAGCACTTGGGAGGCAGAGCTAGGTAGATCTTTGTGTGTTCAAGGACACAGCCAGCATGGCAGACACACACCTTTAATCTCAATAGCAACCATAGAAGACCTGGAGGTCTGTCTGTACAAACAGGCAGTGACGAGGAGGTCATGTGGCTGAGTTTACAACCAATGAGAAAACAGAACAGAAAATCTATAAAAAAGATAGGACACACAGAGGTAGCTCGCTGGCAGAGAGGAAGAACAGCAGAAGCAGTGAAGGGTAAGGTTTTCCGCTCTTGCTCTGACCTCATGGTTTTTAACTCTGCAATTGATTCTGTGTTTTTTATTTAACAAGCTGGTTACATCTACAAGAAATTACTTCTAGCCAGATATCTGCCAGGCAACAACAAACAGGTCTTCAACAGACAGCAGGGGTTTCCAGGCACTGCCAGTGTGATGGATAAGGAAGACTCCATTCTGTGCTAGGCATCCACTCTAAATTCCTAAAAGACAAGCTCCTAGCAACTCCAACTCCTTGCCCAATCCCCACAATATAAAACAGTTATGAAATTGTTAACCACTTGCTCCAGTTTCTGTAAACTCTGCTTATCGCTATGTAAGGGAGAGTGAGGCAGTTAGTTCCTCACACAGCTGTAAATTCCACAGGAATGAACTAATTGTAATCTGCCTTTAAAAGCTTCCTTCCCTTATAGCTGGGCCTTAGTAATAAATCTGACCATGGGAACTAAGGTCAGCTTCAGCTTAAATAAAAATTCAGCTAATTATAATTTAAATCGAGTCTTTGGTCTTTCCCAGTGGATTCGAACTCCCTAACACCAGTTACAGCTTAACTGTAAATTCCAGTTGAAACATTAGGTGTACCTTATGCCTAGCAATAACATCAGCTCATTGAAAGTTGCCGAGATTTAGTCAGACTCAACATAGCCTGATATGTGAGCACACTCATGAGACTGAGGCAGGAGGATCATGAATTTGAAGTCAGTCCAGGAAACATAGCAAGACAGTCAAGAAAGAAGGAAGGGATCCAGGCATGTGGCACACACCTGCAATTCCAAGAGACTAAAGCAAGAAGGTTAGTCATTCAAGGCCATCCTCACGACATTGCAAGTTCAAAGCCAGTCTGGGCTATTGAAACAAGTTCTCCAAAAAGAAAAAGACAACCAAAACAAAAAAAAAAAAAAAAAAGGAAAGGGAAGAAGGAAATTAGGGAAGAAGGGAAGAGGAAGGGAAGGTTTTGCTTCACTTTGTTGCATTTTGTTGAGACAGGATCTCTACACAGCCCAGGTTGACCTTGGACTAACTTCTATTGTTTCAGTTTCTTGAGTGCTGAGATCACAGGTGTGAGCTACCACATTCACAAACAAATGATATTGAAAATATTTATTTATTATTGTGTGTGTGCATAATGGGATGCTAGACCTCATGGCCCACATATGGAGGTCAGATGACAACCTTGTGCAATGAGTTCTCTCCTTTCCCTTTTACATAGTGAAAACATCCTCAAGTCTCCAGCCTTGAATATTAAGTGTCTTTACCCACTGAGGTGTCATGCCAGTCCTGGTAACTTTTTAATGAAAAGAAGGAAGGCAGTTGAGTCTGGTGGCTCACACTTGTAATCTCAGCATCCCAGAGGCTAAGGCAGGAGGACTCCTGTGGGGTCAAGGCCAATCTGGGCTACTTGGTGAGTTCCAGGCCAGCCTAGGCTACCTTCGGGGGAGGGGGGAACAAGGAGAGAGAGAGAGAAAGTACATATGCAAATGAATGTGGAAGTCAGGGTCAGCTTCAGCTGTTATTCCTCAGGTGTTGTCAACCATAGTTTGAGGAAAGGTCACTTTCAGGGACTGAAGCTTACTGATTCCATTGGCAGTAAGCCCCAGGGTCCTGCTTGTCTCAACGTCCCTAGCACTAGGTTACAAATGCACACCACAATGCAGCTGCTAGAGACTGAACTTGGGTCATCGCGCTTGCTGGGCTGAGCTGTTTCTTCAGCCACAAGATTTTGTTTTTATGGTTTTAACTTTCAGTCCAGTAGACAAACATGAATGTACTGACACATTTTTTTTTTCAAGACAGGGTTTCTCTATGTAGCTTTGAGCCTGTCCTGGATCTTGCTCTGTAGACCAGGCTGGCCTCGAACTCACAAAGATCTTCCTGCCTCTACCTCCCGAGTGCTGGGATTAAAGGCGTGCGCCACCACCGCCTGGCCTGACACATTTTTTAATCACCTGTGACAAAGTAGAGTTCAAAATGGCTGAATTAACAAAGATAACTAATTGTTCTATACAGCTAAAATATATAGAGGTAGAGCTAGCTGATACAAGTTAGATGGGGTTTAAAACTGCACAGTCATTCAGAAGACGATACTGATGTCCTCAGAACACATGAGCTCTGCTTGCTGTCTGATCACCTCCCATTCTTTCCTTAAGATAGGAAGATCTACTTGTAGTCATGGGCTAGGAATTCAATTTTCAGCATTACCTTCTCAACAGCCTAACAATGTTTCAGTATTTAAAGTCCTGTGCCCATCATGAGTTGAATAAGGTTAGCAATAGACATGCTAAGTGAGACCACAAATCTTCAATCCCACCCCAAAACTATGGGCCACTAAGATGCTGAGAGCAGGAGAAATTGTCTTCCTGGGCAAAAGCAAACCAACCAATTAGTACCAATTGGTCAGCCCTGAAAACATGTATAGAAGTAACATTATACAGAATGAGTATAGGAATATACATATACATATATGCATGTAACAACAACTAATGAAAAAAGACCATTAATTTGAAAGAGAGCAAGGAGGAATATATGGGAGGGTTTAAATGGAAGGGAGAAATAATGTAATTATAATCTAAAAAAAAAGAAGAAGAAAAAAAATAGTCTGTGCTCAGATGGGATTGCTTTAGGCCATCCCTGAAGTAATCACGGTCATCCAAAGAAGCTCATGATACCCAAGCCCGGCTGACACCACAAGCCCAGATACAAAGTAGAAAAGGCTGGCCTTAGCAAACCACATACACTAAACCCAAACAAACAAGAGCTATGGTGCTTTTACAGGAGGAGAATGCTTAAAAGCCCACTTCAAATAAGGATTTTCTATCTGTTCACATTGTCTGCTCATAATATCTGGATTAGAGTTGATATGTTCAAAAAAGCAAAAACCCCAAGTTTCCTGTGTGATTCCACCTCTGTAGTGTAATAAATTGCAACAATTTAAAAGAGGTGTGATTTCTGGGGGGTGGGGGTTAGTACTCAGATTGAATTAGGGGCTTTGAGTAAGCTGAGGAAGAAGATCTTCCCATCATATGGAGAGAAAGCTAGCCAGGAAATGAAAGCTAAGCAGAGAGGATGTCACTCTCTGTGACAATGCCATTGTATGAACGACATCTCCACTCCTACTTTTTATTTTGGATTTCAAGGCAGGGCCTGGTAAATAAATCTCCTAGGTTGGACTTGAACTCATGTTGTAGCTAAGGCAGACCCATAATCCTCTTGTTTTAACCTCCAAAGTAGCTGGAATTATGGGCCTGTGCCACTGAACACCACTATATGAAGAAAGAATCTACAAAATAACTGACTTAATTCATAAACAGCACCAAGCTTAGCCAGACATAGTGGTACATGCCTTTAATCCCAGCATTTAGGAGGCAGAAACAGGCAGATCTCTACGAGTTCCAGGCCAGCCTGGTCTACCTAGCGAGTTCCAAAACAGCCAGGACCACGTGGTGAGATCCTATCTCCAAAATGAGTTAAAAAGCTCAAAGATAAAAAAATTATTTCAGATTGATGGAAACCAAAGAGGTAAGCCACTAAAAACAGCATATAATTGTAGATTGAATCTGCCTTAAATCAAGAGAAAAAAAAATGTTACTGTAACATTAGATGAATTTAAATAAACTCTGTAGACTAGATAACAATGACAGATTTAGTGGATATTCTTGGTTATCAACTTGACTTACATTGGAAATTTTGCATTTTAATGCAAAATTGGATAGCACACCTGTAAGGGATTTTTCTTTCTTAATTTGAAGTAGGTATAACCTCTTCTAATCTGGACCTTTGAGGTAAGAAGACATATGACTTTAACCCAGATCTTGAGGCAGGAAGACACACCTTTAATCTTGGCCACACCTTCAGGATATGGAAGAAGGAAGCTTTTGCTCTTTGCCTACTTGCTCTCACCTTGTTAGCAAATCCATTTCTTCCCTGGCATTAGAGCCTAATTCTTCAGGATTCCAGGTGTAGACTGAAGACTAGCTGAGACATCCAGCCTTGTGGACTAGATTCTAGGACTTCCTATTCACAGCCAGCCATTGTTGGATTAGCTGGACTGCAGCCTGTAAGTCATCCTAAATTTTGTTATTCTGAGAACCCTAACTAGTATACGAGAGGATTCCTGATTTTGGAGCTTCCACATTGATGGCTAAGGGTGTGGCCCTATGGTCTTTAGTTATCTAGGTATATAAAAGATCCTGGGTTAGAACTAGCACCTTGAAAAGGAGGGAAGAAGGGAAAGAGGGAAGCAGAGAGATAGGGGCACCATTGTCCTGTTTTCTTGGTAATGAAAGTGAAACACAATTGATGCAACTTGCTTTGACACAGCATGGACAGGTGGCTGGACAGATAAGCAATGACACATAAGTAGTTGGATGGGTGGAAGCCACAATATCCAGTGTTTTACTTAGTAGAATAATTTGACAACTTCTGGTATCAAGCTACCAAGGAATCCAATATTGGAAAGAGAGACTCACATTCAACTTTTATGGACTGACTTTTGTGTGTGTGAAAACAGATTCCAGCACATCCCTATGTGGTTACTGGTAGTACTGGTTACTACTTTTGTCCTAAAATTACTCCAAAATATTTTTTCTGTTTTGTTTTTGAAACAGGATCTCACTGGGTAGCCCAGCTTGGGCAGGAGGTCACTGTGTTGCCCAGGGTGGTCTTCAAGAGCAGCAAGCCTCCAGACTGCATCCACAGTCAGGAAGCAGAGGCAGGAAGATGCGGCTCACAGTCTGGTTGGGTCTTCCCTCTTTGGTTAAACTTTCTGAAATATCCTGCTAGATACTGTGGGGTCCATGCCCCACCAGGAACTTAGGTCACCTGTGAAGAGGTGGCCTGCAACTGAAGAAAAGGTAAGTGTGAGCCACTCGCCCATTCCCCAGCCTCCCTCTTACCCTGAGACAGTCAGATGCAGCAGGGAGTAACTCATTTCATTGTTAAGCAGTAAGCCTCTTATATAGCAAAAAACCTCAGAACCCTAGGTGAAGGAACCAACCAATCATTTTAAAGGTCACCCTATTTACAAATTGTACGCTGACATCATCTCCTGTTTTTAGTATCTTATCTTAGCATAAATAACTTAAGCTAACTTCCTTCCTCACCATTTGTCTCTAATCTCCATACAAACAACCTAAAATAACTTCCTGTTAGCCATCCTTTGTATCTATTCTCTGCATAAACAGCTTAAACTATCTTCCTCTAGCACCATTTGTATCTACTCTCAGCGAAAACAGCTTAAAGCTTAAGCTCTATTTGTCTAACTTTCTCTCGGCACCCTCTTTGCAGCCCATGTATGTATGCCCCACAGATTCCCAGTTTTTGTTTTTTAAATAAGGTGGGCTGTTTACCAGTTTGGCATTCCCCCACCTCTCTCTATTTTTTTTTTTCAAGTCAAACCCAACACTTATTGAGAACACAGAAAATCAGTTGACAAATCAGTCCTACTGTCCCTGAATGATTTAGTTTGAAAGACCCCAGGCCCCTGGGATACTTTCGTCTGAGAGAGGGCTCCCCCACAAACCAAGATTCCAAACCAGCAGATGCAACATGCAAGAGGAATGTATTCAGCACTGGCGCAAGTGGGCTCTCTGCCCTGGTCAGTCAGAGAGCCCGGAGCAGCGGTTACAAGCATTTTTAAAGGCAGAAACTACAAAATTAGCATAAGATACCAGGTGCCCCGGGTTTGGCCCAATTTAAAAATCATCATATATTTCTGCAATCATTTTGTTACTTGGGAAATTTTGTAACACTCGTGGTAAACTGGTTGGCTCAGGGGAGGTCTAGGGGGAGCGGTTACTCTGGAGGGGAGTTCACATAGTTACAGGCTTGTCATTGGCTGACATTTGACCTAGTTTGCTGGACTCCCCAGATGGTCCTTATCTTGGGTCCCATTTGAGGAATTTTTTTTTAAACAGAGACTTATTATTATTTTAATCTATAATTGCAGACCTTGTCCCAAGGCCGATGGCTGGGACTCTGAAACTTTTTACTTATTTCCAGGGAGAGGATGGGTCAGTGTCTAACACAAGCAAGTTTACAAAAGCAAAGTCAGCAATTTGCAATTGTAAAATGTATCTCTAATTTTTTTTCCTCAAGTTATGAAGCAAATACATTATAGGTTTTTAGTCCTAACACTAGTTAAAAATTTTAGGGGATTTCTCTAAAAAGTCTCTTTTTAGCAATATGGTGGGCAGGAGTAAAAGGCTTTTACTATCTGAAGTACTTACATGACTCACATCTACAGAAAGAAGAGTTAAGAAACCAGTTAAAGGTACAAAGAGAGAGTTAATCCTTATCTACCAAAGACAGCTGATGATTTCCAAAAGGAGGCTGTTTTAGTCACATTTAGGAATTACTAGAATCAGTCCATCTTTGAGTCCAGTCCCATAGAGAATTGTCAGCCCCACACCTCCGGAGAAGGTAGGCGCTGAGTCGTCCTCATCATACATGGTCACCAGTGTCCATTATGCACTCAGCCTCCAGCATATATTTCTCCTGAAGCTCCTGGTCCAGGGCCCAGCTAGTGCTCACCTCGGGCAGACTCTGCCCTTCCAAGAACCTAGAGGTCTTGGGATTTGAGGGAGCAACACACTGGGAAGGAGTCTTTGATGACATCCATCCTCCCGCTGGGTTGCGGACCCCAGGAAGACCTGGAGGAAGATGTGAGCAAGGGGAAGCTACCATTGCAAGTGCTGAGCTATTCCTAGGAACTGTGGTCCAGGTTTTTAGTTGAGGTAGAAAAGGTCAGTGTCTTCATGGATGTAGATCCAATTATCTTCATGCAGCCATGTGTGGAAAGATGCTGGCCCAAGTGAAGGTTGGGGACTTCTTTAGGAGCATAAAGCAGAGGTATGCCATCTGGCCGGTCCACATACAGCCTCTTTCAGTAAGCATCCATTGAGAAGTAGAGGTCCAGCGGGACTTCCCTCAGCAGAGGCAGCAACAAAGACAGTTTTAGCTCCAGCCCCCGGGGTGCTGGGCGTTGCTTTTGCCATTGGCTGTGCATGCGAGGGCTTCGGTGGAAGAGCAGGTGTGTCTTGGCAGTGGGGTGCGGCAAAGGCCATCTTGGCATAGTCACTATCATCCCCAGGCTCCGAGGACATTGAGGAACCAGTAGTGGGGCCCTGGGAAGTGGTAATGGATACTGGAAGCAGGTGGTAGTTATCTTGGGGTGGGTGTCAGAGGCTGCTTCAGGAAGAGTAGGAGGCCAAAGGATGTGGGGGCAGCGGTGGTGTGGGAATGAGACCTCTGGGCTGTAGCAGGAGCCAGGAAGAGCAGGACAACCATCGGCTGGAGTACCACCATCTGATGACACAATAGCACACACTTGCAGCTCATGTAACCCGGGCCACTCTTATCAGGAGGGTTTAGTTCCTGAAGTTTGTGTTGCTGAATCTCACCTACAAGTGTGTAGAAAGCATCCTCCACACCCTGCCTGGTCCTGGCTGATGTTTCAATGTAGGGGATGCTATAGCTGCGGGCAAGGTCCTGGGCTAGGTCACACTTGTTCCCCACCAGCACCATTGGCTCATTATCCGAGTCCTTCACCCGCTTGATGTGCTCCCTGTTCTGATGGACGTCCTCAAAGGACGTGGTGTTGTTAATAGCAAACACACAGAGGAACCCCTCTCCTGTGTGCATGCATTGGTCCCACAGGGCACCACATTCCTCCCGACCCGCTGTGTCTAAGATATTCATCAGACACATCTCCCCATCAATGACCACCTGTTTCTGATAGAAGTCCTCTATGATGGGGTCACATTCATCCACAAAATGGATCAGCTGGATGGTCAGGGCACTCTTTCCCACACCTCCAGCACCCACCTCCACAAGCCTGTATACTGTCATCATTTCTGTAAGGACTGTCACTCCAGGAGTTCCTGCCCCACAAGGGGCACGAAGGATTGGCTGGGGAGCAGAAGGCCCTGATTGGGGCCCAATGTGGGTGTCCTTGTAGCCCCAAGCCTGGAGTGTGATGGCCATAGGGTGCAGAATAACTGGATATGGGGGGCTAATTCCCCCTTTTGTTCTATTAAAACAAATTTAAGTTTAACAGCTATTTATCAGAGGATATTTGGCTCTGGTTAGGAAGAGTTGAATACCTTGTAGGTATGGATTATCTTTTAAGGTCAGTATCCTAAATCCCAATGCCAGCTCATGGGCTAGGCGGTTTCCCTTGGACAGAAACCCTGCAAGCCCAGAATGCCCCCTCATATGTAATCCCTTGAGGGCAACCATGAATGGGGAAATTAACTACATATTCTGTTGGACTCTATCTATGAACTCTGATGGGGGTTTGTTGGTTTTTGTCTTACCCCTGCTGTGGGAGATTCAGTAGGCCCTTCATCTAATTTGCTCTGGCTACAAGCCCTGTTTGTCTAACCTGAAGACCTTGCACGACTGCCTGTTGGACCCCTGTAAAGTACCCTTCAGCTGTACCTGCTAGCATGCCACAGGTGATAGGGAAGGGGGTTGGCCACCCAATTGGCCTCTACCCAGGTCCAGCATTCCTCCTTATCTGTAGCCTCCCAGGGGTACCACTCTAGAGGTCTATTAGGGCTGGGGGTCAAGTTTTCCCCTGACCCATACCTCCCAGTGAGGGGTTGGTTGTAGGGGTCCAAATCACAGAGATCTCTCCTTAATACTATGTTTGGTGTTTGAGTGGCCTCAACCCCGGGGTCCCAAGGTGGAAGGCCAGAACCCCTTGAGGCCCCGGGCTCGGCCATAGTAATTTTACTTTTGCTTTAACCTCTACTGCATATTTCTCTGCGCATCTCTTATGCTCCTCGCCAAATTTGGCCCAATTATTTTATTCTTTACTCTCAGAACTTTTCCAGTCCTTTTTGGCCCCTAAGGGTGGAGGGGGGGGCTGTTTTCCTTTCTTCCTTTTCTTAGCCTTGGGAAGAATGATTTTCCCTCTTTGACTCCTGAGAAGGAGAAAAGCCACCTTAAGGGCTGTGATAGTGGGGTAGAAGCCCAGGGGTGGCAGCGTGCTGAAATGTTTCTCCCTTTCTCTTGCCAGAAACATGCAGAGACATGTGTTCTTGTAGCTCTGAATCTAAGCAGGCTGACAAAGAAGATCAACCATCACACCATCCCCGCCCATTCTGCCCCATGGAATGTGTATCAGAGAGACAGGGTATGAGCGAAGGAGTGGGTCATTCCAGTCTGCTGCTGGTAACCTCCTGAAGCCTGTGTCTGCCATAGGGCAACCATCGCCTTTTCAGACAATCAAGGGCAATGTGTTTCTTTGTTCATAGGAAAAACTAAGGCAGAGCAGGAGGTGTCAAGGTGAGGCCAGACCTGCTATATTAATGAGGCCTCGTGTCAAAATTTTTTTAAAAAATTAAGAAGATATTAAGCTAGTGGGCATTATACAATCAATTGTTGGGTCTTGAGACTTTCCTCCCTACATCCGTTCTTTCAATAAACTGCTTTTCTTGGATTCAGTAGAAGACCAACTTCACCCTAAGTAGGTGTCTTGTCATAACAGAGCCTAAACACTGGCAGCAAAATTGTTGTATCAATGTGGCATTACAGACCAACCAAACTTTAGATGTGTTGAAACAGTGGGGTTCTTAGGCCTGCTAAACATTATTAACTTTCAACATCATTCTATAATGTGAATATGGTGAGGTAGAAGGGTCTTACAGCATGTGTCAAGTTCTTAGATGCTTTAGAATTCACAATAAGATGAAGTCCACAAGTTCTAACTTATCAGTCCTATACAGACACATGAGTTATACCAGAGTGATTGCCAAGTTCTGACATAACAGCAAAACCAGAACATTTTAGAGGAAAACAGATTTAATGACACTTTTGTTTGAAAGTGTGAGTTTCCAAAATATCACAAGACCGTTTTACACTTGACTCGGCCTGCATGCAGTAGCTCATCTAAAACATTCCTGATGGTCTCAACACAAACTTCTCCTCTGTGGTGTTTTTTTGATGCAAGATTCCATACATTTTCAAATTCTTCTTCAGAAAGCTTGACTCCAATGTTAGTTAATATATCTGAAATCTAGAAACAATGAATTTAAGGCCAGACAGAGATTTGTGATTTTAATTTTGTATTTTAAAAATTAAGTAAGATAAAATTTATATTTAAAAAACTTTATAACATTTAATAAGTGGACACTGATCCTCCCTCAAAGTATATGTGTTCACATATGCATATGTGCCTATACATATAAAATGAGAAGGTATCAAAATTCCAGTACTTTGTAGGCATGGAGGGGAGTGCATTCCTGTAGCCCTAGCACTTGGGAGGCTGACATAGAAATGTTGAAGTTCGAAGCCAGCCTGGCCTACACAGTGAATTCCAGATAAGCCTGTGTTGTAGAGACCCTCTCACCTCTAAACTGTTTTGTTTGTTTGTTTGTCTGTTTGTTTGTTTTTTTAGTTGTTGTTGTTAATTTTTAAAAACTAAACAAGACAGTGAAGGTGCTTGCTGCCAAAACTGATGAGCCCCCATTCCCACATTATGGAAGAAAAGAACCAATTCCCACAAGTTGTCCTCTGACATCCATACATACTCAGCAGGCATACATGAAACACACGCAAAAAAATATAAATAAATAAGTGCATGTTTTTAATTTAACCCCCAAAATAGGAATTAACTAGGTTTAAATGAAGAAAAACAGCTGGGTATGGTAATCTGTGCTTGTCATCACAACACTCGGGAGGCAAAGGCAAGAAGGTGCTCTTGAAGGACTCTGGCTTACATAGTGAGACCCTTTGGGAGAGGGGAAAGAATTATACAATACACCCCGAAAAAAAAAAAGAAAAAGAAAAACTTAGCAACTTCTTACAACCAAACTGAATATCATTTGTCAAGAATCCTATACTTTGGGGCTGGAGAGATGGCTCAGTGGTTAAGAGCACTGGCTGTTCTTCCAGAGGTCCTGAGTTCAATTCCCAGCAACCACATGGTGGCTCACAACCATCCGTAATGAGATCTGGTGCCCTCTTCTGGCCTGCAAGCATGAATGTAGGCAGAACACTGAATATATAATAAATAAATAAATCTAAAAAATAAAAAAGAATCCTATACTTCAGGATCCGTATACAAGCTATAATTCTGAAAAGTCAAATATGATAGTTATAGGCTGCAGCTAGGACTGGGGATCAGTTGATAAGGCTCTTGTCTAACATGCACAAATCCCAGATTTGATCCCCATCCCAACAAGTACCAGGATCATACTTATAATCTCAATACTCAGGAAATGGAGGCAGGAAGATCAGAGGTTCAAAACCAGCTAGGTGGTGGTAGCACATGCCTTTAATCCCAGCACTCGGAGGCAGAGCCAGGCAGAGTGAGTTCCAGGAAAGGCACAAAGCTATACAGAGAAACCCTGTCTTGAAAAACCAGAAAGAAGAAGAAGGAGAAGGAGAAGGAGAAGAAGCAGCAGCTGAATTCGTCTTGATGATGATGATGATGATGATGATGATGATAATGGTAATAATAATGATTATGATGTGAATTAACCTAGAAGCAATACCATATACCTGTAATTCCTGCACTCAGTAGGACGAGGCAGAAAGATCATAATTTCAAGTCCACTCTGGGCTCATAGCAAAACCCAGTCTCAAAACAAAACAAATAAATACAACACTAGCCAAGTATGTTGGTTCATGCTTTGGGAAGCTGAGACTGAAAAACAACCAAGAGTTGTAGGCCATTCTGGGCTACAAAGTTAGTTCCAAACCAACCAAAGTAGGAGGTAAGAAGTAAAATACCATCTCAAATAAAAATAAAATAAAAGACAACAATAATAAAACTTGTCACAATAATAATTGTGATCATTGCTAAGTCAAAATTTCTGTCTTTGTATATTTGCATAGAATTGCAGTTTGGGGTGATTTCTGTACCTCTTCCTTTGATCTGGTCTTGAAGAAGTCTCTCTCAAACACACCTTTCTGGGCAAAGATCGAGGGGTGCAGCAGTGAGTAAGCATTGCCCTCTTCACCATAATTATTTATATCACTGATACGACGAATCCGAGGAGCAGGAATGTCAGATCGAATGGTTGGAACACCGTATATGGGATAACCTAAGTCATCAATGAGGGAGAAAAAGACACCCTGAAACCCAGCTGTGGCCACCAGTCACACCTGACCACTGACTACTTGAAATGTAACTGGCCTAAACCATTCTAGGCTTAAATGTAAAATCCAAAGACTATATAAAAAGCAGAGTGTGGCCAAACACAGCAGGAAACACCTTGGCTCCAAGGACATAGGAAGCTGAGGCAGGAGGGATAATGCCTGAGCCCCAAAGTCCAAGCATAGCTTAGGAAAGCTTTCAACATGCTGATCAATCAATTAATTTTATTAATATAGATATTTTTAACATAGGCCATCATGAACAGGTCAGTAAAATGTATCTGTGAGACTGAGTGCTTACAGTACACAGCTAAACATAAGGCCTGCCGGGCAGTGGTGGCGCATGCCTTTAATCCCAGCACTTGGGAGGCAGAGCCAGGTGGATCTCTGTGAGTTAGAGGCCAGCCTGGTCTCCAAAGCAAGTTCCAGGAAAGGCGCAAAGCTACACAGAGAAACCCTGTCTAGAAAAAAAAAAAAAAGAACCATAAGGCCCAAGGCCTTGAGAAATGTATAGTCTAATTCAGAGGCTAGGGACAGTGCTAGGACATACTCGGAACATTGCATTTCTAGGTGTGCTAATCACTTAACTTGACAGGGAATGGGACATGCTTACATATAGAAGGAACAGCTCCAACAATTGCATTGATCTCAGAAGAAGTTGTCTTATAGTGGTTAGCAACTTTGTCATTTGGTCTCAGGAGTAACCGGAGAGTCTCTTCTGAACTTCCTGGTTCTTTTGGGACAATATCTCCAGGCTGTATCAGAAGAGTTGGCTCAACTTCTCCCATGCTAGTCTCAGCAATGTTTTCACAGTCTGGTTTTCTACCTTGAAGCAAAACCAGACAGGGGATAAGAAAGTACAGGAAGATATCACTTCTTAGTGCTTGCTGTTCTGCAACAAGCTGGGTTATCTGGACCTCCAAGATGGCTCAGCAGGCAAAGGCATTTGGCACTTGCCACCAAGCCTGGCAGCCTAAGTTAGAGCCCCGGGGCCCACATGGTGAAAGGAAGGAACTGACTCCCTCAAGCTGTTCTCTGAGCTTTACATGTGCACTGTGACATGTGCCCCCACACACAAATAATAATAATAATAATAATAATAATAATAATAATAATAAATGTAATGTTTTTTAAAGATTAATGTCCTTTGTAGCTGCTTTCTCACAGTGGACCTGAGCACTAGTGAAGCGGCCGCCAGCACTGATACTCCACTGTATCAGCGAGTTCAGGCCAAGGTGTGATCCCAATATGACCTAGTGTCATTTTCTGCTACTCCGTTTACTTTATTCCAGAAAAAATCTTTCTAGTTGGAGAACTAAAAACAAGAGAACCCTTTATTTTTTTTCTTCCTCTACCAGAATATACCCAGAGCCTCATGGAAGCTAGACAAGAGGTCCATGGCTGAACTGTCTCCTCAGCTCTCTCTTTATTAGAGCTCAGCCTCTTGAACTATACAGCTTTCCCTAAGACTGAGTCCTAGAGGGGGTGAAAGACATACTTGAGATTGAAAATTTTACACATGACTGGGGAGATGGCTCAATGGATAGGGCCCGTGTCACCAAGCCTGACAAGCTGAGTTCAATCTCTGGGACCCACATGGTGGAAAGAGAGACTGAACTGCTACATGCTGTCCTCTGACCTCCACATATGTGCTGTGACACACATTGTGAACAAGTCCATACACACTATGTATTTTGTCTTTAAAATTATGTTTTCTGCCTGAACATGTACATGGCATGTATGACTGGTGCTGGTAGAGGCCAGAAGAGGGCGTTAGACCCCGGACAGAGTTCCTGATGGTTGTCAGCCACCATGTGGGTGCTGGTAATCAAACCTGGGTCCTCTGCACAAGCAACAACTGCTCTATACCACTGAACTATCCACCCCAATATGGAAAAGTAAAATGACAATCACACATGTACTTGGATTGGGAGGGCAGAGCATGCCCCATCCAGGGAACCGACAAGAACATAGTGTGAGCTGGGGGCCTGCATCTCTAAAGTAACTTCCTACAAGTTAGTGTATTAAAAACACCAGGACTGTGAGTAACACTGAAGGAGCATGTGCAGCTAGCTAACATGTACCAGGCACTGAGTCCAAGCCAAACCCCAAAAGGTGAAAAGCCATGGGGTCGTATTGAAACTGCAGATGACTTTACAGTCACTTCAGAGTGCCAAGATTCCCCCTCAAAGGCCTGGCTATTCCACAGACACCACTGGAGGGCAGTGTGGTGTTCCCACAACCACAGAAGAACTCGGGAAATGCATGAGAGGGTTGCAAACAGGAGCCAAGAGGACTGTTCCAGGAGATCTACAGTGCCGGCAGGCATGCCTTGAAAGCTCCAGAGGCTCTACCCAGACACGCGCGCGCACACACACACACACACACACACACACACACACACACACACCCTTAAAAGCAGAAAACTGCATGGTTTGAAAAGTCGTTGGCTATAAAACTGAAAGGCAGTCATTGTACATGCTTTCCCCTGTCCCCCAAAGCCAGCTCCAAGACAGAATGTGGTGTAGGAAATGCATCAATCACAAGGCTGGGCATAGTAACACAGACATATAATCCCAGCACTAGGGCAGCTGAGACAGGGGGATGATAAATTCTTAAGACAGCCTGGAATAAATAGAACAAAAAAAAGGTCAAAGAAAAGAAGGGTAAGGCAGTGGTGGCACATGCCTTAAATCTTTGCAGAGGCAAGCAAAACTGAATTCTAGACTAGCCTGCTCTACTGAGTGAGTTCTAAAACAGCCAGGACTACACAGAGAAACCCTGTCTCAGAAGGAGGAGGAGGAGGAGGAGGAGAGGAGAGGGGAGGGGAGGGTGAGGGGAAAGGGAGAGGGAAGGAGAGGAGAGGAGAGGAGAGGAGAGGAGAGGAGAGGAGAGGAGAGGAGAGGAGAGGAGAGGAGAGGAGAGAGAAGGAAATTTCCTGGTAAAACATTTCTAAGCTCCTGAACCAACCTGCCACCAGACCAGCTTAAGTTTGTGCCCTAAAAACAAGAAAACAAAATCCTTGAGAACTCCACTTGACAGCAGAGAAGTGGAAGCAGAGTGACCAGTGCCAACTGTCCTTAACTCTCCTGCCACCCCACCACTGCCCCCACCCCACCCCCAAAGCGGACTCCATTAAAAACATGGTTCCTGGTGACACAGGCTGTGATCCCCTAGCACTTCAAGGCTGAGGCAGGAGTACTAGGAGTCTAGGGTTGAGACTAAACAACACAGTCAGACCTGGTCTCAAAACCAAAAGGGGAAGAAGGCAGAGGGGAGGAGAGGAGGAAGGAGAGAGGGCTGACCAAAACCCAGAAATAAGTTGGGCATAGTGGAGGACACCTGTAATCCCACCAATGAGGAAGCTGAGCATGAAGAGCCACACTTCCCTGACTCAAAAAACAAAAATGAGAGTAAAGGTGGCAAAACAAGTCTATAATCCAAGAATTCAGGAGATGAGGCAAGGGATTGAAATGTAAAAAAAAGTAATAAAATAATAAAGGAACTATTTTAAGAACATTCCTCTACTTTCTCTTAAGCATCATGAGTTGTACCAAGAAAGGGGAAAATGCCAGATGTGGTGGCTCACACCTCTAATCCTAGCACTTAAGAATCAAGAGTCAAGAGGGTTGACACATGTACATGACCAGCCTGAGTTATATAGCAAGAATTTGTCTCAAAAAAAGGAGGGAGAGTGCAGAGAGATGGCTCAGTCCCTGGGTAAAAGTGCTTACCTCCAGACCAGAAATCCAGAGTTCTATTGCTAGGACCCACATGAGGGAGAGAGAGTTAACTCCCACAAGTTGTCCACTGACTTCCATAACCATGTACCGTATACACATAAATAAAACAAAACAAAAATATATCAAAAATATAAATAAAACAAAAATATATCAAAAAAAGATGAAGAAGAAAGGAAAGAATATTGTCGCCTCTTTATTTCTGAAGAGACAGAAACAACTGTGTTTAGTGGAATGTGGATGTGTTAGCACTATATAACACAGGCTATATGTCCTCTTGACTCTGCTTCTTAAGTGAGATTTTTGTCTCAAGATGGGGGGAGGCGGTGCTTGCCTCCAGGCCAGAAGTTGTCCACTGACTTCCATATCCATGTATAGTACACACATGCACATACATAATTTTTTTTAAAAGTCCCTCTGCATGCTCAGTGGGTGAAGAGAATATTGTCCTAGACAGAGGGTTCACATCACCAAGAACAAAATTTTGTTTTTGTTTTTGTTTTAGTTTAGTCTTACAGAATGACATGCCAACCCAGGAATAAAAGTGGAAATAACAGTATCATTACTTTGTAGAAGAGAGACATTCCACGGGGGTAATAAAAAATGTCAGTAACCTTTTAAAAGATAATCCCAGCAACCAGGTGCTGAAAAAATGGAAGCCAAGGTGGTATCTTTATAGACTTTAAAAAAAACAGGGGGTGGCTGGAGAGATGGCTCAGTGGTTAAGAGTGCATACTACTCTTACAGAGGGCCTGGGTTCACTTCCCACTACCACATCAGGTAACTCATCTGCCTGTAACTCTGGTTCAAGAGGATCTGACACCCTCATAGGGATCCCATGGGTACTTGTGCATATACCCCCATGAACACATACATGTAAACACATAATTTAAAATAAAAATTCCAAATTTACACAAGAAAGAAAGGAAGGAGGGAGGGAAGGAAGGGAGTGTGCAGGGAACAGGCATAGTCGCTTATGTGTGGTATCCCGGCACTCGGGTGGTGGCAGCAGAAAACTCGGGAGGTCTGAGTTGCCTCAACTATGTAGAAAGTTTAAAACCAACCTGGGCCCCAGGATATGTTGCCTCAAAAGATACAGAGGGGGCAGGGGAAGGAGAAAGAGCTGAAAACAGAAAAGATAATAGGAATATTTTCAAATATTTGATTAAAAAAGATTAATTAATTCTATTCATAAGCCAGGCATGACAGAACATACCAACAACTTCTATAACACAGGAGACTGAATTCTAAGCCAGCATGGATAATACAGTGAGACCTTGTTATAAAACATAAATAAATAATCAAAAAGTTAGGGGGGGATATATACCTGTGATCCTAGCACTTGGGAACCATAGTTAGGAAGGTCACTAGAGAGTTCATGAGCTGGCCTGTTCTAGAACTGATAGATAAATACATGCATACATATATACATTTGCATACATATATATTTTAGTGATACAGAAAGATAATGTATAAACATGAAAATATTTCAATCAAAGGTAAAGATCACTAAGCCTGGAAGCACAGATCTCTAATCCCAGATACTCAGGATGAAACAGGAAGAATATAAATTAAAGCCCAACCTGAATTGCTTAGAGAGAGTCCAGGCAAGTTAGTGAGAGTCTCTCTCAAAGTAAAAAGTAAAAAGAGGACTTGGGACTAACTCAGTGCAGAGTGCTTGCTTACTGTGTAGCTTTAGTTTCCAGTACCGCAAAAATTAAAGTTAAGACTACAAATTTCAGGGGTGCTGGAGAGATGGCTTAGAGGTTAAGAGCACTGGCTGTTTTTCCAGAGGTCCTGAGTTCAATTCCCAGCAACCACATAGTGGCTCACAACCATCTATCTGAGATCTGGCGCCCTCTTCTGTATACATAATAAATCTTTTTTTAAAAAAGACTACAAATTTCTGTGGAAATTTGTTTTGTCTTTGTTTCACTTGTTTGGGGGATGTTTTTCAGACAGGGTCTCTATATAGCTCAGACCAGCCTCAAACTCACAGTCTTCCTGCCTGTACTTCCTCAGTGTTGGAATAATAATTGTGTACCACCGTGCTTAACTTTTTGTGCAAAAATTGTTTTTTTATGTTATTGTATGTGTATGGGTGCCTTGCCTACATGTCTGACTGTGCACCATATGCATGCCCAGTGCCTATGGAGACCAGAAAAAAGTGTCACATGCCCTAGAACTGAAGTTACTAACATTCGTGAGCTCATACATGCTGAGAATTCAGCTCAGGTCTTCTGTAAGATCAGCCAGTATTCTTAACCACTAAGCCATCTCTCTAGCCCTATGTAAAATTTTAAAAATCAAATATTCTTATGTCAAATTCTATTTCAATGTTGACTTTTCTTGAATGTGGAGAAGTAACAAAAATGGGGTTTTCAAAATCTTCATAAGGAGTTATTAAATTTTGAGATTCTAAGTACTTTACTTTTAATTTTTAAATACATAGTCCCAATATCAAATGATACAAAACCATACATTGAAAAGTAAGTCTCTGGTTAGGAAAAAAGGGGTTAGTGAGAACAAGAGGGGGACAAGAAAGGGTAATACATGAATATCATTAAATACATATATTCATGTATGGAATGTCATAAAGAAACCCATTACTGTTTATAACTAATATATGCCAATTTAAAACTTTTTTAAAAATTAAGTCTCCTCCGCAGCCATAAATAAGTAAGCCAATCAGGCTCCTCTCCTCATGGCTCCAATGTGCAGAGTAAAAACTATGTGACTGAAGCCCTGTTCAGGGTCAACTTTGCCTTCCCTGGCCACCAGAAGATGCACATCTCCAAGAAGTGGGGGTTCACCAAGTGTAATACAGTTGAATTTGAAGACACAGCAGCTGAGAAGTAATTGATTTCCCAAGGCTGAGGAATCAAATATATCCCCAATTGCTGCCCCTAGACAAGTGGCTAGTCTGTGCTCATGAGGGCTGCCTCTGTGCTTAATGTCCCATCCCAACCATCATGATCACTAACAAATCTTTTTTTTTTCCCCCGGAGCTGAGGACTAAACCCAGGGCCTTGCACTTGCTAGGCAAGCACTCTACCTCTGAGCTAAATCCCCAACCCCAACAAATCTTATACCTACTTTTTTAAAAAAGGCAAGTCTCATTGTTGCCCTGCCCCTCAGCCTCACATTTCCATCTTCCTGAGTGTTCTCACAGTCTTTCCTTCCCTTTCATATACATCCTCCAATGAACAAACACATATGTATACTGTCCTAGCTCCCTTTAGGTTGCTGTGATAAATACCATGACCAGAAACAACTTGGGGAAGTAAAGGGTTTATTTGGCTTACACCAGGTCTCAGTGCAACACTGAGGGAAGTCAGGGCATAAACTGAATCAGGAACAGAACCAGAAACTATGGAGGAACACTGTTTATTGGTTTCTCTTGCTCATGCTCAGCTATCTTTTTTTAATGTATTTATTATTTTTATTTATGTGATTTTGTGTGAGGCTGCATGAGTTTGTGTGCACTATATTCATGCAGGTGCCTGTGGAGGCTAGAGGGCAGTGAATTCCCTGGAACTAGGTGGCTGTGAGCCACCTGATATGGATGATGGGAAATGAATCTCAATTGGCTGGAAATTGGCCCCTCTGTAAGAGCAATACACATTCTTAACCACTGAGGCATCTCTCCAGCCCCCAGATAGCTTATACAACCCAGACTGACCTACCTAGGGATGAACTGAGTCCTCCCTCAGTAGGCTGGGCCCTCTTACACAAATCATCAATCAAGACAATCTCTCACAGAATCTGTCTGATCTGGGCAATCAGATGCCTCTGGGCTATGTCAAATTGACTGTTGAAGCTAACTAGGACACATAATATTAATGTTGTTTGAGATCCTAAAAACTATGAAAATATAAAAATCTACTTAAGAATTCAGCAAGCTTTCAAGAAATACCTTTAATAATGACCCTCTTTTCATACTCTCTGAGAGGTACTTTGTCTTTCCAGTTAAGGAAATTGGCAAATTCCAGATAGTTAATCAGGCCATCCTGATCCACGTCACAGTAGTCAAACACCTGGTCCAGGAGCATCTTGTCTAGATGCAGGTTTGCCTGGTCACAAGCTTCATATAGTTCTTCTCTGTCGATCATCCCATCTCCTTTCTGTCAACCAGTAAACAAAAGAGGACAAGATGAGTGTGGTCTCTAATAAAAAAGAAGGGCTCTATCACACATGCTCAGCAAATTCCAACCTACAGTAAGAGGAATCAATATTATATATGTCAAGCAAGAGTATCCTCATGGAGTCAACCTGATAGCCACACTTTGTAGTTAGAGATCCTAGTATAAGCAGAATATCATTCAGAATCTTTTCATTATTGGTCCTGGAGATTTAATCCAGGCCCTTGCACATAGTCAACACATGTGAGCTATGCTCACAGCCCCAGTTATTTTAATCACATTTTTTCTTTTATTTTCTTCCTGTTATTACCTATTTATTTTAGTGCTTTATTGTTGTTTTGAGGCAAGGTCTCATGTAGTCCAGGCCAGCTTTAAGATCAACTATGTAGCTGAGAATGGCCTTGAATTCTGGTCCTTTTACCTCTGCCTCCCAAGTGCTGGGATGACAGGCTTGTTCTCACACACCCTGCTTAATCATACCTTTTAAACCAAACTATTTGCATTGGAATGTAGCTGGCATAATCATAAAACATGCTTGGCATTTCATTTGAGCAATGTTTTCCCTGTCTGACAGCTCATTACAATTTTTCAAGCTGACAGAGTTTTTAACACCTTCTGTTTCTCACTGAGGCCATAAATGGTCCTCTACATCATTGCTTACTAACAAGGAAAATAGAGATGAGATTACAAAGTAAAGTACAGGGAGGCCTGGTTTTGTTTGATATTACTCCCACTAGCAAGAGAGAGAAGCTACCAACCCCTTAAGTCTACCCCTGTAACAGTGTTAAGATTCATTCTTTCAGAGTAGGAAAAACCTCTAGTGTCTTTTCATACAATAGTTAAAAGCAGAAATACTTAAGTGTTATTGGAAGGAAATCAATGAGAGAGTAAAGAGAAATTTGGCTGGGTCCCTTGGGAGATGAGGCTGGCAAAGTATATAATACTTGTTAAAGAAGAAAGTCAACAGCTAGGGCATCTTAACCACTCAGCCCCTGGTGCATTCCTTCAGGCCAACCTTAGATACACTTAGAGATAATGCTAAGGAGCAGAAGGATTTCATTTTATTACCTGCCCCCATGAGCTGTTGCTTTGAACAGTGAATTCTGGATGCTATAGGTGGGGATATAGCTCAAGAGTAGAGTGCTTGCCTCAAATGTGTGAGGCCTTGACTTCTATCCGTTACATTGAAAAAAATTAAATTAGAGAGATAGAAGAATATATGACTCTTTTTCCCCATTAGAGAGATTTTAGGGAGAGAATCTGTCTAGAGAAACTACTTGTGAATGAATCGTTGAACATTTTGGGGCTCTAGCTGCCCAGGATTGAATTCACAATGCCACTGAAGATAAATAAACCCCTGCAAAATGGCCCAATGAGACAGACCAAGTGAATTCTAAGTAAGTTTCTGTGACCCTGAAGAAGTTGCCTATGCCTCCTGTTGTTAACATGTATTACCTTGACAATGGAGTAATAAATGGCCTGAATTAATGTAAAATCCTTTATAAATATCTCTATGGCAAACCCAAGTCAACCAAAACCATGAACCTGCTACCCTGCCAGGAAAACAATGTGGTAGCTACTGACAGAATCAAAAAGTCCACAAAGCTAAAAATAGATGCTATCAATAAGGACAGCTTTGAGCCGGGTTGTGGGGTTGTATGCCTTTCCCAGCACTAGGGAGGCAGAGTTAGGCGGATCTCTGTGAGTTCAAGGCCAACCTGGTCTACAGAGCGAGATCCATGACAGGCACCAAAACTACAGAAAAACCCTGTCTTGAAAAAAACAAAACAAAACAAAAAGCCAAGATATATATACTTAAGAAATTACATAGTACATAAACCCATTAAGGACCAGAAGGAAGAGAACATTTATTAAGGTTTTGTAAAGACTTTTAAGATCTGTTTTGTTTTTTACTCAGCCTTATTCATATCTCAATTAGAGCACCATGCAGTGACATGGTTTATATTCATGCTGCCCTGGATTTGTTTTATAATATTTATTGCAAACTTGTGGTTGTCTCTATTAACTTTATTTTATGTCAATAATGTACACAAATTTCTTAAAATTTTCGCTTATTTGATTTTGAATAAAAGCTAAATTCATAATTTAAAATGATTGTGATACTGTGTATCAGCACACATCACATGTATTGATATCAAACTCATTCAAAAATGGTTTGTAGGTCCAGCAAAGAGCTCAGTGGGTAGGGACACTCACACCAGACCTGATGACCTGAGTTCAATCCCTGGATCCTACAAGAATAATAATCTTTTTAAATCCACTTAAAATGGCCTATAAACTGCCTAGAAAACCAGGTACAATGAGGCACAAAAGGGAGGAGGGGAAAATCAAAGCAAAGTGAGAATGAAAAAAGTTCAAATGCCCACAAAGTTGACACTGAAACAATTCCGTGGGCTCTGAGCTTCCTGGAAAGCAGGAAGTGGGAAATGTACATTCAAGGAACTTGGGGTGCAACGCAGAGCATGCCATGTGTTTAGCATGTGAAAAGTCCTAAGTTCAATCCCCATCACCCAAAACTAAATGAATAAATTACATTTATAGTAGTTTAAAAATTAGTTGATCTTGGCCTCGAGGTGCAGCCCAATTGCTACGGTGCTTGGAGAGCACACACAAAGCCAATAGCTAAAGCCAGTACCACATAAACCAGATGTGGTGGCACAAGTCTTTAATTCTGGCATTTGGGAGGTAGAAGCAGAAATAGTAAGCTCATTCCTATCCTCCTATCCTGTGCTACAACATGGGTTCAGGGCCTGCCTGGACTACAAGAGATCCTGCCTCAAAAAAAATATTACTTTCTAACTGATCTTGCAGCCTTTGGATGGACATCACCCCCTGCTATCCTAGTCAATGGCATTCTATGAATGAGTTGGATGTAGACTGAAGTTTCTATAGACACCAAAACTTAGATATAAGACTATCCAGTGTCTCCCAGAGATCCACAGAGATATACTTTCCCTTGTCAGAACACCGAGATTTACTCAGTTCTGCCTATGTACAGAACAAAGGTCATCACTGACCATGCTTAAAACCACACAGTCATAGATATGCTTCAACTAAACGTCACTTACATGGACAAGTAAATGAGCTGGCTAAGACCCTCGAACCGTAGTTTGCTGACCCACCATTTGCACCAGTCTACTGGAATTTATCCAAACATCATAAACCCCCTTGTTTTGTGAGATTACTGGCCTTGTCATAGTGCCTGAAAGCCAACATCAAAGTGTCAAAGTGCTGGTAATTAAATTTCTTCAAGTGGTGTCGAGCAGCTGCAATCAAGGCTCGCTGGCGGTCTTTCCCACGCAGATATTCACCTGGGCGTCTGTAATGGATAAGATCACCAACTCCTATTGAAGAAAGAAGTTGTCTTGCATGTGAATTTAAAATATGGCCATAGTGTTTCCAGAGAGAAAGAGACAGAGGCAGACAGAGACAAAGGCAGAGAAACCTAGCAACCTCTAAGAATGAAAAAACAAAAAACCAGTCATATATAATGCTGGTACTTCCCACCACTATTTTGGTTTTGTAGACAAGGTCTCCTGTAACTCAGGCTGGTCTCATTGAACTCATGGGATTCCTCTACAAAATTTTTATTTAAAAACAATTTTTCTTTCCTTTTACATACCAATGCCTGTTCCCTCTTCCTCTCCTCTCCCACTCCCCCACCTCCCCTCACCTTAACCCCATCCCCTCCTCATAGAGAGTAAGGCCTCCCTTGGCTAGTCAACACAGGCTGGTATACCAAGTTGGGGCCAGGCCTAGCCCCTCCCGCCTGCATCAAGGCTGAGTAAGGCATTGCACCATAGGAAATGGGTTCTAAATGCCAGTTCTTGTACCCAGGATAAGTCCTGGTCCCATTTCCAGGGGACCCACAAACACATCAAGTCATACAACTTTCACCTACATTCACAAGGCCTAGTGCGGTCTCATGCAGGCTCCCCATCTGTCAGTCCGGAGTCCATGAGCTCTCATTAGCTTGGGTCAGCTATCTCTGTGGTTTTTCCCATCATGATTCTGACCCCCCTTTGCTCATATAATCCTTCCTCCCTATCTTCAACTGAACTTCAGGATCTTGGCCAAGTGCTTGACTGTGGGTCTCAGTATCTGCTTCCATCAGTCACTGGATGTAGGTTCTTTATTATTTATAAAACAAAAATTGCCTTAGCCAAGAGTGGAGCACACACCTACCTTGTCCTGGCTAATGTTTTGTCAACTTGACACAAGCTAGTTATCTGAAAAGAGAAAAAATCCTGAGAAAATGCTTCCCTCAGACTGACCTGTAGGCAAGCCTGTGGGGCACTTTCTTGGTGATTGATGTGCAAAGGCCCAGCCCACTGTGGGTGGTGCCATCTCTGGGCTGGTTGTCCTGTACTGTATAAAGCTGAGAAAGCCTTAGGCAGGAAGCCAATAAGAAGTGTTCCTTTCTGGAGTCTGCTTCAGTTTCTGTTTTCAGAGTTCCTGGCCTGGCTTTCCTTAGTGGTGGAGTGTAAAATGTAAGCTGAAATAAACCCTTTCTTTCCCAAACTAGAAAAAAGACCTCCTAACAAATGTCTTCTTTCACCTATAGATTGGTTGATGATTTGCTGGCTGGCTGATGAGAGTGGTTCTAAATTACGTGGTTATACAACAGAGTGTTTATGATCTCTCTCTCTCTCTCTCTCTCTCTCTCTCTCATTTTTGAGTTAGGATCTCTCTTGGCTAAGGACTTACTTAGAGTAGGCCATTTGCTCACATTGTGAAAAGCCCTGAGTTCAATCTTATACTGAAGAATGTTTTTTAGACATGCTCTCTTACTCTATTGGCTAGGATATTCTCAAACTTGAAGCAATCATCTAGCCTCAATATCTCAAATGTTAGGATTACAGAATAAACCACTTTGCCTGACTAGGGTGCATTACAGTTTAAATGTGTTTAAAGCTGGATCCCATGGATAAACAAATGTGTTACTGTGCATAGTGGTGCCTCCCTGTATCCCAGGATTTTGGAGGAATAGATAGGACATAGCAAGTTAGATACCAGCCTGATGTACTGCCTCAAATATCACAAAACAGTTTCTGATTCTGTAAATTTATAGTGTGGCCTAAAATCTGCCCTTTTTCTTATTTATTTTTAATATTTTATGCATATTAATATTTTGCCTGCATTTGTGTCTAGTGTCCACAGAGGCTAGAAGAGGGCATTGCATCTCCTGGAAGGGAAGTTATAAATAGTTGTGAGCCACCATGTGAGTGCTGAGAATTGAACCCCAGTCCTCTAGAAAATCAGCAAGTGCTCTTAACCACTAACCCATCTCTGCAGCCTTCATTTCTTTATTTAATGTACTTACTGAGCAAGAGCAATGGCTTAGTGGCTAAGGGCATGTACTGCTCTTCCAGAGGACAAGAATTCAATTCCCAGCACCTACATCAGATGGCTCACATCATCTGTTACTCTAACTTCAGGGAATCCAACTCCTCTGACTTCCAGGGGACTTGCACACACATGTACATATACTTACTTATTTATATATAGGGTGCATTGGGGACATGTGCACAGGTATGAGCACTCACAGGCTCACAAATGCACCACAGCACTCATGAGGAGGTCAAAGGGCAATTCTTGGGAGTTAGATCTCTCCTTCCACCAACCATATGGGTCCCAGGTACCAAACTCAGGTTGTCAGGTTTGGCACTGAGCCATCTTGCCAGCCCAGATTTTGCATTTTTAAGAAGCAGAAAGAGACCTCCATATCATGATATAAGTACAATATTGAAATTAAATAAAAAGCTGCCTTATCTCATTGAGCTTGCTTTATACATTTATATTTATTTTCTAAGTAACAGTCCACTTACAGTATTCACGATAAAGCCTTTAAACAGTATTAGTTCAAACATAACATGAAAAAATCTTTCTTATATATTATTAATGCTATAAAGCTTTAATATCAGAAGCTTGGAGGGGTTGGAGACATAGCTTAGTGGTAGAGTGCTATGTCTAGCATGTAGTAGGTCTTGAGTTCAACTTCCAGCGCTGTAGAAAAATTGTACATATGTATGTGTATGTGTCCATATGTATCTACACCCATGGTAACACATAGCTTTCCGGGGATGCTTTTCAACAATTTTTTTAGTATGCGTCCACAGGCATCATGCTGGGCAGTAACAAGACCCCAGCACCTGCAGCCCTTTAGAGGGTTTGGGGGGAAAGCAATTATTTCAGATATTTCAACACAGGTTAAAAGCAAGGGGGTTAAGAGAAAAAGAGACTCTCCAGAAAGTAAGTCACACCCAGGGCCTGAGTGTGGGCTTCTCTAAGAAAGCCACTCCTTTAGTGCGGATGTGTTTATTTGTCAAGAAGAAAAGTCACATATTTACCATATTCCTCAGGCTGGAGGCAAGCTCCAAATGTGTGGCCTGGGGCGACGTTCATAGTTTCTGCAATGCTATAGGAGAAAAGACTCCTTAGTTAAAATTGCCACCATCTGAAGCTGAAAGCTATGTATGTTCGCCTTAAGCCCTTAACAACCTACAGACTCTCCTACAGACACACTGTGAAAAATCAATGGAAAGGTACCAGAGTCTGGTGTCCATTTGTATTAACAATGGCTGAAGGTTTTCCCTGCAGACTCCTCCAGAGATAGCTGGGGGCAGGAGGAGTGGGATTCAAAACAAATATGGCCAAAATATTTTTTTGATAGCCCAGAAATTCTCTCTCCCTCTTGTCCAATCTGCTGGGAGCCCAAATGCTGTAGTCAGTGACAATACTCCATTGATAAACAACAGGGGAATAATTTTCTTATTCAATGAAAATCAACTTAGTAAAAAGCAAACCAACATATAGTTTTTCAATGTAGCCCAGGTTGGCCTCCAATTCAATAATATAGCTAAGGGTGACCTTGAGCTCCTGGCTCTCCTGCCTCTGCTCTCCAGTACTAAGATCATAGGTATGTGCCACCAAGCCCACCCAGATGACCACAAGACCATTCAACATGGAACCACTGACAAGGCCTCAGCTCAAACTCACGGGTCTAAAACTCTTCCAAGTTTGTGTTGAAACTTTTCCTTGAAGTCATCAACTCTTTTGGATACAATTTTAGCTCCTCGTTCCCTACAAAATGAGAAAATTGTCAGGTATCTTTAATATTAAAATGTAATAGAATGCAAAATATTGACATATTAAAAAGTATCATAGTACTGGGCCTACAATGAACAAGTCTCAAAAGACATTTCCATGTTTAACACTACATTTATTGATACTTCTATCACTCTACAATAAAAACATATTTGGTAGATGGTAGACAGCATGTTCTGTGTATAAAGTGGGGATATGAACTATCCAAGGTATGGCTGAGGGGAAGGTTTTTATAGTAGATATGAGGGAGAGTACAGCCAGAGGCATCTGGAAAAGTCCAGACAGGGAGAGAAAGTAGTGGACTGAACATGACCCACAGATTGAACAGGTCCATGAAAAGAGAGAGAGGAGTAGGGAGTGAGAGAGGAAGAGAAAAGCAAAGGAAACAGGGGGTCAGGGGAGAGGAGGCCAAGAAAGCACATGGCCAAAATGGCACAGTTATATAGAAATCAAAATCTGGGGCAAGGGAAGCCCATGAGCTGGAGAAGTTTATGGTAGGGGACTGGTGAGAAGAGCTGAGAGGAGACACAGGTACTGAGTCAGCCAGGAGGCCCTAAAACACTTTCCTATGCTAATAGGCACCACAGTTAGCCATTTGTCCCTTCTTGTTTGGGACATGACAATCTTGGAGATTTAGCTCAATGGAAGAACACTTGCCTAGCATGCATGAGGCTCAGTTCAATCCTCAACACAAGAAAGGGGGCAGGGTGGCATAGACAAGCAAAAGGAAACACTTTGGCAAAATACATAGAAATGTTTTTTAGGAAGGACAGAAAGGAAGATAATCTGGAACATATAATAAGGGGAAAGGTGCTCTCTATAGCATCGAAATTCCTTCTATGTAGAGATATCTGAAATAAGAATGTTAAAAGAATAGTAAACCACACTTCAGGTCTAACCATATACAGTCTTACTCCTATCCCAGTTGTAAAGTGCTTATTTCAAAGAATGTTACTAAGAAAACTATAAATGTTTACCTAAAAATATATCTTGGAGGCAATCTCACCTTAGGATACCCAAACATATCATACCCATGCTAAACAAATGGTTAAAGGAAAGCACATTTGCTTCCTTGCACACCCTTATCTCCGAAGCTTTACTTTGTCTTCTGTTGTCCTACTCAATGTCCCCAGTCCCTGACCTCATTTACTGAAGGAAAAGGAAGAGAGAGAAACAAGTCCTTAGCAACTCTTTGAGGCTGAACTTCAGAAGCCACCAAGTCACATATACAAATATTGTAAAGAGACTTGTGCAAGATTCTTCCCTGAGAAGGCCACACCCACACCTGGGTGAGTACTGCCTTCCTTTCCTATGAGCCTCTCTCATAAACCCACCCTTGTATTTATGTGAAAGTATCTTCTCAGGGGCTACAGAGGTAACTCAGAGGATGAAAGCAAGAGGATCTGAGTTCAGATTACAAACAGCCACATACAAAAGCTGGGTCTGGCATAAGTGCCTTCAATGAACACTGGACAGGGAGTGGGGAGGCAGATCCCATGAGCTCCCTCTGGCCAGCCAGTCTGCCAAAATGATAAGCTTCCATTTCTTTTTTTTTTTTTTTTCCAGAGCTGAGGACCGAACCCAGGGCCTTGCGCTCTACCACTGAGCTAAATCCCCAGCCCCGATAAGCTTCCATTTCAATGAAAGACACTGTCTTGGGGGAATAAGGTGGAGAGTGACAGGAAAGATACCTGACAATGTCCCTCCTCTGACCTCCACATGCACTTGGACAGTTTTACACATACACTACACATGTACATGCACACACACACACACACACACACACACACACACACACACACACACACCACAGACAACATACATAAATACCACAATTTTTAAAAATGTTTTAATCTCTCATAATAAGCTCAAACTCTGCTTCTCATACCAAATCATCCTGAAATTCTTCTCTGTGGCAATGTCAAGAACTCCAGAGAAAATAACTTCTCAGGTTGACATGTGTGTCTGTGTGGAGATGTGTCCCTCCCATTCCTACCGTGTTTATGTCCTTTTATCTCTATCTAAGAATCAGTAATAAAGAAGCACCCCACACAGCATTTAAAATATGGGAAGCGGGGATGGAGAGATGACTCCAGGTTAAGAATATGTGTTGCTCTTGCAGAGGACCCAGGTTCAGTTTCCAAAAGCCACATGGGGGCTTACAACTATCTGTAACTCCAGTTCCCAGGGATCTAAAGCCTTCTTCTGCTCTCTGTGGACACACATGGTACACAAGCATACATATAGGCAAAACACCATATACATATAAAATAATGCTAATAAAAAACATTTTTTAATTGTGGAAGCTAGAGCAGTGGAGCACCTATGGTCAGTTAGGAGTCTATGGCAGGAGACTGTGTCAACCCAAGAGACAGGAGCACAGCCTGTCTCTCTAAGAAAAAGGAAGCAGAAAACATGTGCATTTATATCACACACACACACATTTGTCCAGGGCTGGGGAAATAGTTCAGCTGTTAAAGAACTTGCTGCACAAACTAGAAGCTGGAGCTCAGGTGCTCAGAATGCACATGTTGGCATGCCTATACTAGTTTCTGAAGGGAGACACAGGATCCAGGATCCCTAAAGCAAACTAGCTAGGAAAACTAGCTGTCAGTGAGCACAGGATTTGACTGAGCTACCCAGCATCAAAAAATAAGGACAAAGAGTGATCAAAGAGCATTACCAACCCCATCCTGAGGCTTCCACATATGCGCACACATACACATGTGCCACACACACATATACAGGAAAAGAAAGAGGAAAAAACTATTTGACTTGCCTAACATTGTGTGTGTGTGTGTGTGTGTGTGTGTGTGTGTGTGTGTGTGTCTGTAAGGATATGTAACTCAGTGGTTCATGAAACATTATAGTCTTGTTAGTTATAATAGAAAAAAGTCCAAATATTCAATCAGGTGATTACAAAAAGCCTTGCATGCATTTTAGGCGCTGGTTATGAAGACTACACAGTGCTAAGTAATGATTCATAGTAACTTCTGAGTAAGGCTACAAAGTGGGGTGGCAGTCTGGTGAGAACTATGCAATACTCTGCCTGGGGAGCCATGCTAGAAATTAAATGGTAATGGTGGTCAAAGTAAACTGACTGGATTATGGCTTTTATTGTGTTGATTTTCTGTAGTATGATTGTTACTTCTATGGTTATTATCAAATAAGTAAAATTACAGCACTATTAATTAATGACATTATAAATTCCCCCATTGAACATGGAGCCTTACAGTTCCTCTGCTTTTAACAGCATTTCCTGATTGTTCAAATTTTGAGCTTAATTTCTAAAGAAGAATAAATTTGTGGAGAAATAAAAGGAGAAATATAATGTAGCCCATCTCTTATTCCTGCCCAAGTATAAGAGACGGATCTGATGAGAGGACCAGTAACCATAAAGAGATAGCCATAGTCTCCAGACCAATAGGCCCAAGCAGGGGTAGGCCCAGCTGCTGAAGCAACTTTGCCAAGGTTCTGGCCTATTACCAGGACTTCCCCAGCTGTGTGAACTTAGACAAATGATTAGCTTCAAAGTATTCATCTGGGAACTTAAGGACTCCTACCTCATGATGTTCAAGGTGGGATTAAATTAATAATAAAGAGAATGTTAACAGACTTTGCCTTTGTAGTGAGAACTATTATTATAGGAACCACACTGCCAGAAGAGTAGGTCGCTGGACACCCAGCTGCATACTCCCTGAAAATGGCAGAAAGCAGGATAAAGTCAGGTCTTCCCTGACACCTGGGAAAGCAGGCAGAGTGCACTGCCCTCCTATGGATCCTTTAAAAAGTTACCACAAACAGCTTCAAACAACCAAAATGTTCTCTAACAGCTCTGTAGGCAGCTGTTAATCAGGAGGTTAGCATTCTCATATTTCCTCCAAAGGAGAAACCATTCCTTGCTCTTTCCTGTATCTGTTGGCTGCTGGTATTACTGGTGTCTTTGGTTAGAGCTATGTCCCTCCAGCCTTGGCCTACATCTATCTTCAGAACACCTTCTCTTCTGAACGTCTTTTCTCTTCAGCTTCCAGTCTCCCTCTAAACAACAACATCCTCCTACTCCTCCTTCCACTTCCCTTTCCTCCTTACTTTTGGATGGGAAAGTATGATGGCTAGTCTTGTTTGTCAACTTAACTGAATCTAGAATTTACTACAACACAAACTGATGACACTCCTATCTCCTGTAAGTGACTTTTTTCATCAGAGTATTTGAA